>NC_138156.1:7543761-7693761 GCF_964199315.1 Orbicella franksi | reverse complement strand
GGTTTGCAAACGTTATTTTCGGTGGAGACAAGCGACAGCCGGAAATACGTCTGCGTTCGCAGGCTACTCGGCCTATGACCGCGCGGTTAAAAAAATAAACAAACCCCATGCACAGCAAGAACCGCCGTGTGATTAATTACTAATTAATTGATTAATTGGTTAAAAATAAAACAGGCCACAGCTTAAGTTTAATAGCATCTATTTACTATCGCATTTTTTCCATGCACCATTATTGGGATAAATATTGATGCCTTTTCCAGGTGTCAAGGGTTTTTTTTAAATGTCGTTTTCTACAGATTCTGTGATGGATGTTGTACATACATTAAACCAGTGATTTGAGAACCCATTGTATGTTGCAACAGTTAAAATGTAGCATCATCCACCTTAATCTATGCTTGAAGCCAGAATGGTGTGTGGAAGTGGTGTAATACCTCTGTGAATTTTTGGCTTGAGGTGTGCTATTGGGACTCTGAAACCATTAACTGAGCAGAACATTTTCAAATGCATATGGCAACCATATTGTGTTGTTGTTCCAGAAAATATCTGCACCCCTCCCTAGGAAGGTTTCATGGTTTGGATCCCCACCCCCACCCCCACCCATGATTTTAGTTGACTTTGCTTCCTCTGGGGATGTTGTTCTAGGTTCAT
This sequence comes from Orbicella franksi, assembly GCF_964199315.1. NCBI lineage: Eukaryota > Metazoa > Cnidaria > Anthozoa > Scleractinia > Merulinidae > Orbicella > Orbicella franksi. The sequence continues at coordinate 7,693,113 of NC_138156.1, read as the reverse complement.
TATTGTATTTTTAAACCATCTAACATGGTACAATAACCAGTTGAGATTCAGGGTTGCAGTTTGTATCATTGTCTATTTTTTCCTTTTTAATTTTTCAAAAGATTCTTTTTTTGTTCATGTGCTTGCTTGTGACGAAAAAAGTATTATTCAAAATGAGCAAATTCATGATGATGATCATCAGCATCATCACCCATTTGTCATATTGGAGAAATGGGCTTCCATGCTTTCCTTTCAGCTGCAGCTGTTAAGTGCCTTGAGCTTTTTCTAAGTAGGCAATGATTCAAAGCTGGACCATATTATAGATACAGATAATTATGAGTGAACAAAAAGTTGATTATCCCTTCTTATTCTGATTGGCTAAGCCCAGCTAAGCAAAAGGGCATTATTCTCCCATGATCAGCCTTTGGATGTACTTAGAGTGCAGTCCACAATTCATTCTTGTGATTGGACCTGTTCGCTATAGACCCCATAAGTGTGACGTCACAAATGTTTGAGATTTTTCAGAAAGAGCAAGATGAAAAATGCTTCCTGTGAGATTGACAGTCTTCCATTCATGCATTTCCAGGCAATCTATCAAAGATGTACAAAAGCTTTTTATTGCCAGTGGCATTGCAAGTTCCTCTAAAAAGTGGTTACTGGGTCATACCAAATCAAGTTATTACACACCTAAAGAATAAGAAATTTCTCATGAGCCAGGAAATGGTTCACAACAGGTGAGGTTATATAGTGCATTACTTTAATTTGTATTGCACCCTGGTTAATTTTGCTCAAGTCACTGATTTTAGCGTGTGAATGTGAAAATAAAATAAGCCATTGTATAGTGTTGTGGGGCTTGTGGTTAGTGTGTTCATTATGGGGACCATCTATAATCAGAATACTCTCCCCAGCCACCCTCTCCCTACCTCGTAAATTAGAAGACCCCACATAACCTTTATGGATGTTTCCTGTATGTAGACAGATTTGATCACCTTTCTTGGTGTCCTTTTCAGTACATTCAGAATGAAAAAGAAATTCTGCCAGAATATTCCTTGTACAAGCATCTAAGGTCCCATAAGCAAAGCCTTTTTTTCTTTCAGCTTGTGCTAATATCTCAATACTACTGTTTGCAGTGTTTATATCACAAATGCATTACCCTGAACAAAGTTCCTACTTAAACAAAATGGAAAGCTTCATCACCGTCGATCTGTTTCTCTATTTTACATCACTGAGAACTTAATTAACAGTCATTGTTCATTCAAACAGGCATGGTGAACTTGCAGAAAAACATTGACAAACCTCATCATGTTATGTCTTCCTTACTGTCTTAAAATGTATAATATAATCATGCGCAAGTGGTTGCTTGATTTTGGGCCTACTTTTAAGATTCAAATGCTTTTTGATGCCACCCCTAAACCAAACTGACAAAAAAAAGGCCACTTCTCTTTCGTGAAGGAAATCAGCAAGGTTAAAAAAATTGAGGTTAACTGCAGTAATAAATAATAATAATAATAATAATAATAATAACAATAATATTTTCTGCAGCAGCACAGATTAGTTACTGTCTGCAGAATTTCAGTGGGTTTTGTTCACCCATGCACAGTTTATGACAACAGAAATTCCAATAAAGAGAAATTTCTGCAAGTTTATTCATTTTAATCCAATTCAAAAATGCACAAATTTTACATCAGGTTGATACTATTAATAATAGGTCTTTACCAGGCTTCAAATTGAGGAGAGTTTGAAAAAATATATTGCAAGTAAAAAAAAGGTATTCAAAACACTATCTAACCTTAAACTTAACCCTAACCACTACTATCTGAGCATCTGATAGAGGCTACATGAATTAAACATGGCTAAGGTTCTTTTTGAAGTCAACTAAATTTGGATGTTATATTTGTCAGCCTTCATTGAAAATACTCAAGGTCATCCTTGTCCTTCAATCCAGTCTTGATAGCAGAAAGTTCAAGGGTTGATCCAGCATGTGGTAAAGACCTATACACACGTAAATGGACAAAGGAACCGTCGCCAACATCAACCTTGAAACAAAATAACAACCACTTTCAATGATGGCAAGACTGTGATATTCCCTGACTAACTAATTATTATTCCTGCATCGCACAGGCTGTGGGCATCTGCTCTAGTGAGACATTGACAGTCCACAGATAGAAAAAGAACTCATTGTGTACATGAAAAATGTTTTGTAATTGGTCATAAATATCAGCCTAACTTCCTGGGGGGGAGTACTTTGGGAATTTCTGGCTGGGGATGTGCTGCTGGGACCCTGGAACCCTGAGCCTATACCAGAGCTACTTCACCTGAATTTTACTAACCTATACTAGAGTAAACTCCCCAAATCCCCCCATCTATCGACACTGTTGAGGCTGATTTGCATAAATTTACACTAACTGATTTCATTTTTTTATATTTTTGAGTGGCGATTCCTGGTTTCCTTACTCTAGATAAAATCTTCAACCAACTGGTCAGTTTTGTGAAAAATGATACCCTATTCTAGACCCAAATGCTCTGATTTATATACCCTATCTTGGAGTAAACTGCTAGAAAACCATACCCTTCACAGCGGCACATACCTATATAGCCCATATATGGCAGTGCCCTCCCCCCCCCCCCCCGGGCCTAACTTAGAGGGCCTTATTAGTAATTAGCAGAATGCATGGGGCTGAGAACACAGTAGAGGCAATTATAGCATGGTATTTGGGGTGTGAAATTTGGGGGAGCGGGGCTTATTTTCACTTAAGATTATGGCCTTTAGATATTGCTAACACTATAAATTAAAACAATGAGCTCCTAACAGAGAACGAAGATAGCTGATTAAACCAGATACTTTAGGACGAAAAACAAAGGCTAACAATTTTCCGGTTTCTGGTTCATGATGAGTGTTCGATTAATTCTTGCCAAAAAGATTGTCGATAATTATTATTGATGATTATTATCGATGGAATAACCTTGATAAAGAAATTTGTTCCCGCTACGACTTGTGTCTTGTAAGATTTGGCCTGAAACTGACTGAATTTTTCCCCTGCCTTTGCCTCTGCCGCACTCTTCACCTGTTGGGAAACGAACGTTTTAATAAACTGCTAAATCAATAGTATCAACAAATATACAGTTCCAGGTAACATAGGTAAATATAAAAGGAGTTTGCTGCAATTCTGCAACCAAGGTTTCTTTTCACAAGTCAAGACGACCGTACAACAAGTAGTAGAATAGTGCGCCTTGTTTCTCCATTTTTTCTTCAGCGTCACGTACACAGCACCAATACTAAAGAATGTTGAACAAACCTCATCGCAAATCTTTTGCACTTCCTCATCGGCCACTTTAACTTCACTGGTTCCACCAATCATAGCCATTTTAATTTTGATCTAGATCAGTCTAGCTATAAGAAGAATCGAAGGAGCTGAGGAAACACACCTTCCTCTAAGGGAACTGAAATGTTTTAAGATTTCACGTGATGCTTCGAACACTCCCGTGACAGACAGCTGACTGGTGAGGTAGCCAAGCCTAATCTAGGGAGGGTGGTTACCAAGATTACTGGTTTGGTTACCAAGAAACATGGCGGACGGCAAGGGAGGAAAGAAGTTACAGTGGAAAAAATCAGAGAAAAGTCGGAGGTTAAGACGCAAAGAACTGTGGGCAAAGGAAGAAAAAGAAATAAAGGAGTTAGAGGCTCGTTGTAGAGAGGTAAGCTCTCTTTTCTTTACCAGAGGTTCCACGTGGGTCCTCATGTACAGTGTAAGTGTTCATATTTCTGACTCATTCCTTGTTCATCGATTTCAAAAAGAGGTCTTTCCCTGTACAGGAAAGATTTCCTCACAGAAAAGAGTTAGCGTGAATACAAATTGAGTTAGGAAATGCATGCATTACTAATGTATGGGGCTGACTTGAAACCTTCTATGGGTCACCAAGCGCAGATATCATCAAGCAGGGTCTACAAAACGATCTAAACAATGTCGAAAAATGGTTAGCAAGCAACAGGCTCGTACTCAGTCAGAATAAGACTAAATGGATGCTGCTTGGTACTAGGCAAAGACTAGAACATTGTCCAGACCATAGAGTACAACTCCATGGGAAAGAAATTGAAAGAGTATCAAGCTTTTGTAGATGAGAATCTCTCATGGAACGAGCATGTAGAATTGATTTGTAACAAAGTGAGCAAGCGTCTCGGCCTGCTGTCGCGCATACGACCTTTCCTTACCCTAAAAGCTGCTAAATGCTAAATGCGTGTATATTTATTTAATACAGCCGATGTTTGATTACACTTATAGGGTATGGGGTGGGTTGTCAATCGGATGCAGTAACAGCTTGCAACGTCTACAGAACAGGGTAGCACACATAATATAAAGCAGGGCAACGACCGAAGAAGCTTTCAAAATGTTAGGGTGGGTTGATTTGAAAACACAAAGGAAAGCCCACAAATGTATCTTAGTTTTTAAATGTCTGAATGACTTAGTTCCTCCATATTTCACAGTATCGGATTATTTTATTAGAAATCCCACTATTCACACTTACAGGACAAGACAAAGGAACGACATTCACCTACCGAACTCTTAGTTAACACTAGGGTAAAACACATTTAGTTTTTCAGGCCCGGTTCTTTTTAATGATTTACCCACATCAGTAAAAGAAGCCACGTCACTTTCCATGCTAAGAACTCTCTTAGTTTTCATTTTGCAACTTTTTCACCGCAAAACATTACCGGTCTAGATGACGGTTTAGATGGGAAAATCTAGACCGCTTACAATACCGATTTCAGGCAATCAAATTCGTGAATTCGGTAGTTCCCAGTCCTTGTGAGACACAGCCATATAATAAAGTAGAGTATGGCCCGCTTAATTGACCAATCACAGCGCTTACTAACTGAAAGATATATATTTTGATTACATTTGTTTTAGTTAGTTTCTCACAACATTTCGTATTAAGCCTATCGCGATGTCACGGTTCGAATTCAATTCACGGCTCCTTCTACTGATGCTTGAATGTACCAGCTATACAGGTTCGCTGTTCTATTATATGTGATCGCTATTTTCGCTAACAAGTCGGTTAAAATAGGTCGCTGGAGATTTTGGAGAGGAAATATTGGACAGAGCATGTTACAAGATCTTGGAATTTGTCAAGTGTAAGATCCATTACAATGTAGGTATGTTAAATTGAGCTGTAATAGGCAACCATAACTTTATCGATGTTGCAGGTGCGATACCCAGATGGCAGATACTGCCCAGACCGTAATAAGTGTTGCCCAACTACCCCCCCAGGTACACGGCCAAGGGTATGGGCTTGTTGTGTGTATGGTCCATATTCTACGTGCTGCAGCGATTATAGAACTTGTTGCCCCCGGCGATGGACTTGCGTAACTTTGAGTCACGAATGCGTGAGACAGACACATTCACATGTATTGCGAGTGCCGGCCATTCTGCCAGTCAGTTAACAGTACAGACAAACGTTGCCGTGATGGTACAGCTGGTATGGACCCAAAGGCTAGCAGTATTCTACCTTCACAACAGGTAGAAATGGCATTAAAGAGAAGTGGTTTCATCGGCACCTCCGGTGAAGTTTTCTCCCCTGATCAAAAATATCAGTGTCCGGATGGAAAAACCATTTGCGTGCTATTTTCTGGAATATATGGCTGCTGTCCCATTCAAAATGCAAGGTAAATAAAGATAATGGACATCATTCCACCCCCACATTCGTCAGAGAGTATGTAAAATTTTGCCAAGGGAACTCGTATTTCTTGGCTTTGGAAAACTGTGTTTTCATTACTGGTCACTGAATCAATTATTTTCATACTTATTTTCTGAAAAAAACTTAAATACTCAAATTGATAGTTGTATCAATGCATGTATTACTTCAATTTGCTGTTTGTTTTGTTTTTGTTCAGTTTTTTCCTATTAGCTAGCTTAGTCATTTACTGATGTCTTTCTCTCAAAGATATGTTTAGCATATCTGTTCATTCATTTTTTTTTTCTGCTGTCCAATGTTTTACTGTTAAATATATCGAGGCAAAGAGGAAGTAACTTTTGAGAACAAATTACTTTCGGCTAGTTTTGGCCTTGGATGGACCCCTGTCACTTTTTCGTCTTTGTTCTTGTTGTTATTGTTGTTTCTTTTGTTTCATGTCCAGTTTTCTCATCTTTTCCAGACGCCGACCCCGAGGCAGAGGGCAGAGGACAGTAATATGGCTTAGATTAAGAAACAAATAGCGAAAACGCTAAACAGGTTGTGCAATAGCAGCCTTCATAGATTAAACATCGAAGGTCATCCAGCCGATGATCCTTGATAAAAACTGCCTTTACTTCGTTCAGTTTTCACCACCGATTTTTTAAGGCATCTCCTTGGATTTTGAGACCAAACAAAAATTTCGCTTCACGGGTTATTTTAGATTCTCGAAGCATTCATTAAATGGCGTGCTGGCTCACCTTTGAGTCACACGCGAGTAGTTAAGAGCAAAGCGTTTCGGCGGGAAGGAGTCTGGTGAAGAGGTGGCAAAAACTCTCGTCTCGCGGCTACGCCTCGCGCGCTTGTGCTCCAACGTGCGCCTGCTCGCAGGCTATTCATTGAATATCTGGGAGTGTAGTTGTTAATTGCCCAGATTGTGGTTAAACAAATACCAGAAAGCCAAAAGGAACGGGGATAACAGGGCAAAAGGAGGAGGGGATTCCAAAACACTGTGTTTTGACCAAACACTGGGGTCAGTTCAGACACCTTTCTTTACTAAGTACTCGTCTTCGAGCGTTCATCCCGCACTATCGGGATTTGGCCGGCGAACGGTCACAGATACGTTGTAATAACCGGCCTCACTTTTCTGACGCAGGTATAACGAGAAGCCGGGGAATAGGGGGGGGGGGGGTTGTGATGAAAGTGTGCCCCCCGCCCCACTTAATTAATGCACACACGGTTATAAATTGAAATGTGAATTTATTGTCCATTACATGCAGTTCAAGCGTGTGCGCTTGTTTACAAACTAAGCAATATTTTAAGCTGTTTAACTTTCTACCTTATAAGAAACGTGGGAAACTAACTTGCAATTGCTAAGACAGCAAGGTACAAATTTTAATCTCCAAAAAATAATTCTCATACATGTTAAGCTGTTTCACATTTTTCCAATCAATTGCTTTAGTTCTCTTAGTAGGTAAAACAAAAACACTAATAAACTATTAGGAAGTATATATACTCTCTATAAATATGAGTTGTCCAAGACCTACTCTGTATAGTAGTTGTACACCTAACGAGGAGAAACCTTCGTTCCTCCACCCCCAAGAAATAGGCCCGCCAGTTTCACGCGGTACGTTTTGAAAGATACATCTTTGGGGTCGTGTCATAATAGACAAATAACATAAATAAACGAAAAAAACTACAATTAATATCAATTAACAATATCCTACATCGATACTTATCTCTACGATTATACCCCTACCCAGTTCTTCTAGCGTAACGTCTAAAAAAATGTCTAAACAAAGGTATTCGGGCGTTAAAGGTATTACAGTGGGGAACGCCGTTAACCAGGCTAGTAGCGGGTTGCCAACATGTTACAGCATTGGAGAGTTTCTTTTATATGATAACTAACTAACTAGACTTTAATACCGAAGAGGCCGGTGTACATTGTATGTACAGAAGTACCTTGCAGTATTTTATACCATGCCATAGAAAATACAGCCAATCAGAATACAGGGAAGCCGTTGTATATTCATCGTTATTACACCCAACCTACCCATCGTACTCGTGAAATAGTCCATGATAAACCACACGAAAGCGTTACATACTAGTATTTGAGTCGAGGTAAATGGGAAAATATATATACCTAAACATCGAGGTTGAAAAGTACAGAGTGATACAAAAAAGGCTGCAATCCACGAGTGTCAACGATTTTTGGCCAGCTTTTCTAGTAGACGACTGACAAGGGCAGTCCATCCCGTCTGATGACTATGAAGAGAAAAAAACTCAATGTGTAGGAGAAGCTGAGAAAAGGATTCATATATGTATTTACGGCTCCACGTAAACAATTCTACACGATACAGCCAACGTTGGAAGGACCGTACCGCCTTGAACTCCGACCTCGTTTACGGGAATCTCCCCTCTATTGTACCTGAAATAACCTGGGAAAGAGTTTGCTTGAGCTGTTCTGTAAAAAAGTATCTACGAAGGCATTTATAAGAAGCTGCTTGTAACAAAGCCCGGGGATAACAGTCATTTACAAAATAGCCAAAACCACTTTATTGGAAATTTCGGTTAAAAACGAAATGGTTTGCAAAATGCGTGAACAATCCTTTCGGAGTTAATAGTTGATTACCTTTACAGTGCCAATGTCGCAAAGCAAACTTCATGTAATCTCACGCTTACCTTGCACCACACCCCCGTCCCGTCTCGGGATGGAAGTACTCGTAAAACAGCACTAGATTGTTCCAGTACACGTCATAGGCGTATCTGTCGTCATCACCATGGCAGGGCCGCCGTCCCTGTTCATTGGGCAGAAACAACGACACCACACGACGGCAAAGCTCCAGGGCAACATCGCGCAGGCGCATTAGATTTCCTGACCGAGTTGGACACTCGATCATAAATTTGTCGCCAAAGAAATAGTCGTAACGTTCAAGGGCTTCAATTAAAAGATAGTTCACTGGAAACAAAACAAAGTAACGCTTTCATTTAACATTTTGATTATGAGCTCGAGACTTCTATGACGTGATAGTCGATGAGAGGGTAGCCCGAGCCAGCTATCACCTCATAGAAATCTCGAGCGAATAATCTAACTATCCAATAATATTTATAAATCTTCCTCGAAACATTAGAGAAACTAGAAAACGTTGCCATTTTGTGGACGACCTCTGGCCACTGTGCACAAATGGCTGATAGTATACGAGTAGCTCAGCCATTCAGATTGCAACATTTGCATTAGTATACTAGAAGAATTCTAGTAATATCAGTCAGAGGACACCCTGTAATAAAGTGTGCGCTAAAAGCTGTACCTCTCTTGAGCACTAAGCTTAGATTAGAGTTCGAGATTTCTATCACGAATAGAAATCGAGAGCGAGTAATCTAATTGTTTTAGTAAATATAAGAATATAAGAATTGGACGCTAAATCTCACCGCGTTAGGCGGTGAATATAACATTTCTGAAGCCTGGTAGTAAACATGGCGGAAGGTTGCTAAATGGAATTTTCGTTTATTAGAAAGACATCACTCCAAGTTCAGGATATTTGAAAGCAATGGGGAATTTTTCAAATGAATGTTGTTGCCCTTAGACAAAAAAATGTTTTCAAGAACTCATTCAAGGCATCTAAGAATCGTAAGCGCAGTAGTTTCGATGATCGACAGTAGGTCAGTTCGAGTGACCGAAATTTATTTTTCTTCAAATGGTGCCAGTCATGGTTAGACGATGAGTACAACTGTGAATGAAGTTAAGAACGATACAATAAAGACTGGACACTAGTCAGAGTCGGCAAGGGTTTTTGGGTATACGGTATACAGGGGGATTTTAAATCGAGTACCCCCCCCCCCCCCCCCCCCCATGGCCGACCCTGACTAGTTCCCGTTACTTACTGCAAATCCATATAGGTCCCCGCCAGTTACTGTTCCCGCCAAACATGTGGGTGTCCGATTCCCCTGGGACATAATGCACGCTGTAAACTTCACCGTTCAGTTCCAGTTTAAAGGGATTCCTCTCGTGGAACTTGGACAAGGATCGAATGCCATACGGAGCCAGGAATTCGTCTTCGTCTAACACGTAACTGAGAACACGGTACAGTTGTTCTTTGGTGGGAATGGCTAACAAATAATGATACTGACTCTCGCCATCTGCGTCCATATATGACACCTGCAAAAAAAGGCGGGAAACCGGTGTCAGTTACTGAGTTGTCGCGTTATACCATGGCGGGAAAATTTCGCGCCACTTCGTCTCGAAATGACACCACACGCGGATGACTAACCGGCGAAGCAAAAGGGCGGGAAAAGTCAGTCAGTGGTCGCGCTACACCATGACGGGTCAATTTTGCGGCTATTAATCTCGAAATGACACCACACGCAGATCACTAACCTGTGAAGCAAGGTCTCTCCGGTTTTTCATGAACCAGTTGAGTCGCTTTCTAAATCCGGGAAGTCTGTCCATATATTCGTCATCCAGCACAAGACATGCCATCAACGGAACAAGGCCGACCATACTGCGCACGCGTAATGGCAACGAGCACGTTTCCGTACTGAGATGGTCGTAATAGAACCCGTCCACGTTATCCCACAAGCCTACCCCATCAGACATTTGGTTAATGGCGTCAGAAATCTGGGTAAAGTGCTCAAAGAACTTGGAAGCCATATCTTCATACGTGTCGTCATGTACGGCTAAGTCAAGAGCAATGTTTAACATTTCCACACAATAGAAGGCCATCCATGCCGTGCCGTCAGCCTTGGGATAGCAAAAGAAAATTATGTCAGTGCAATTCGTTTTATCTTGTCAAAATTGTCCACTTCATCTTTTCGGCTTCCTGGTACATGTTACGTTCTCCTACAGTTTTAAAATATTGTTCTGCAGTTTCGAAGTACGTAAAATGACATGGCTTAGTTCCTTTAAAGAATGTGTAATCCCCACAGGTTTCTTAGGGGATTTTATTTCTATAAGGGTGGGTAAGGTTTAAAACCGCGTTCGAACCCAGTGCCCATCCGGCCGGTGTCTATCCCCGGTTTCCTCCGCGGCATGAAGCGACTGGGAGTATTATTCAATCAGAAGTATAAATGGGAACCTGCGAATACCTGTTGAAAAACAGGGGGGAACCCGGCGATGGACAGGCATCCCACCCGAGGGTAATAAAGGAGCACTGTGAGAGTAAAGAGTCTTGCCCAAGAACATACAGACAACGACCCAGGTCAGCGCTCAATCCGTGGTCCTGGGCAGTTACCTGTGCCTCCCATGTACACACAGATAATTGACACCCAATTCTTTTTGACAATTCATTTTCCTTCAAAGATCACACTCGGCAGACAAAAGAAACCCTGAAGAACTTCGTAAAAATGTTTTTATTCTAACTGGAACAGAAAGGAAAAAAATGCGATAAAAAGTACTCCATACCTGCAAAAGATTCGCTTGGATGGGCAAATCTTTCGACCGATCAAAAATTCCTGCAAAACAAAGATGACTCCATCAAGAACAAGGAATTTGGGACCTCTATAATATAAATTCGACTTTCTAGGAAACTGGGTGATATCATCGTAACGCATGACTAAATTTCAGAGCTCGGCATGAAGAGAAATGCAACACAATCAGCAAAAGAATGGAACTGACAGGGTTCATCAAATAAAAGCATGCTCACCAATGTTATCCAGCCCAAGAAATCCACCGCCAAAAATGTTCTTGCCAGAAGGATCCTTTCGATTCACCCACCTATTGAAAAGACATCCTCGTGAAAAATGTTTCTGAATACCATTAACTGAAAATTACCTGGGACATCAAAAAGGAACTCGGACGAAAGATTTCAAGTTTTCTGAATAAGAAGTGGCCTAAGCTAGTGCAGCGTTTACACTAGTTTAACGAAAACTTTAAAGAAAATCCAACAGAAAACCCTTACCACGTGAAGTTAATGAGCAGTTTGTGGAAACATCGACTGAGAAATTCGTCGTCCCTTAATCCTTTGCGGCCTGTCATCTTGTAGACCATCAAACACGCGAGCGCGTGAACAGGAGGGTTAACATCACCAAGAGCAAACTCATAAGCTGGCAGCTGACCATTCGGAGCCATGTACCATTCACGAAGGAACAGTAACAGCTGGTCTTTGGCAAAGTGAGGATCTATTTTGCTGAACGGAAGCATGTGGAAGGCCAGGTCCCACGTGGCGTACTGGAAAAAGAGATTGATTTGAATGAGTTCTTGACAATGATACGAAGGATGGCAATTTTCTTGTAACTGCGTTTCTGCCAAAGTAAACACACGTGGCCAATCACAGCAATCGCAAAGTACGCAATAAACCAATCAGAATTCGACGCCAAAAGATGCAATCGGCGCCAAGCGCGGGGAAACGCGCGTAAACCGAATAACGAAGTTTTTGTTTACTCCTGATTGGTCAAAAAACAGAACGTTTGCTCTGATTGGTCAGTGCTCGTTACAAGACCAAACGAACTGCAGATTAAGCACAGCTACTGTCGGCTTTTTGACAATGGATCAAAAACCGACTTATTGAACCATGCTAGTTTGAGTGTTCATCGCCCAATCAGTATTTACTACGGTGCAGACTTCGTTGTACGAATTTAAAACCTATAGTTTTCAGTGTTAGCCCTTCATCTTAAGACCAACAGTCTGCGGAAAGAAGCAGTCAGTTTTTCCACCCACTGTGTTCTAATGGGGTGGAACGAAAGGTTGAAAGCAGCCACTTTATTTTTGGTACCTTTTCAAAATGTCGCTGTTTATTTCCACACGGGACGTTATCTTAACAACAACTTAACTTAAGAAAAATTCTACGGGTTTCATAAAACCTAATTTAACTGCCGATTTTCCTAGGACCCACATTTGCATCACTACTATCGTGTATGCAAAGATGGTGTATGGAAGAATACACTGTCAGAATGCCCAACTCACCCAAGGATACTCCCATTTGTCCGGCATGGAGACGATATCTCTGTTAAACAGCTGCTGCCATTCCGCTTCCGAATTCCTTCCGTTGAATCTGTCTTTGGGTGGAGCCGGCATTTCTGGGTCACCATTCAGCCAGTCCTGGATTATGTAATGGTAAAACTGTTTGCTCCACAACAGACCGGCATATGATTGGCGAGAAATCTCGGTTTCCAACGGAGATAGTCCAGCTAAACGAATGAAAATGAAACAGTGATATGTGGAATGCGTGTGCTGTGGAAGTGTTGTTGATGTTCTAATTAGTCAAATAACAAAGCAAGATGTTTCTTTGGAGAACACTGGGACTCTTGCCCATTGTCATTGTAGAATGGACTTAGCACCGCGAGGTCCGTGCAAAAACCACGGACGCCCAGTGTTTAACCGAAGTTTTCCGGCAATTTTCCGAAATTTTTCCCGAAGATGAGAAGACTTTCCAAAGGTCGTCTAAAACTTTCCAAGCTACTGCTTGTCCCCTCATTTTCTCTTGTTGTCGCCTAGGATTTCCCAAGACTCCCAAAGGCCGCTCAAGTTTTCCGAGGAAATTGGGAGGATGTCTTACTAACAACCATAATCGCTTTTACACAATGAACACTGAAAAATGGCAATGGGAAGAGAATGAGTAGTGACAAACCCCAACCAAGAAACAGTCAATAGCTAGGAAAGTTTCATTTGGCCTTGAGAATAATTTGGTGGTTGATGTTATGTATAGAGAAATAGCGCAAGGTGTAGGGGCCCCATCATATGGAATGCTATCCCTTAAGTCATCAGAGACGCTTCATCCTTGCAGCTTTTGTTAATTGTTAGAGGACCATACAGAATATTGACTTAATAACAAAAAAGAACTTACATGGTATCGCCACATTGTAGAACTCGTCTGCCTCTTTAAGTCGCTTCTGAATGATAGCGCCAAAATTTCTCTCAGCGAATGGGTCTGTCACAGTCTCATCGTCAGCCATTAGCCGACATCTGACAACACGTTCCTCATCAGCTCCAACAACAAGAACGAAATACGGCGCCACTTTTGTGCCTTTTTTCTTGGAGTTTACTGCATCTTTTTCGCCGTGGATGATGTACCGATGAAAAGCATCTTTTGTGAAGGTCGTGTAGTTGGCTAATCCGTACAACCGCTGCAAATGTGAAGATAATCCCAAAGTTGGGTCATGTCAGCATCTTAGAGTTATCACAAAAAAATACCTGTATTAAGTGTATCTAAATTTGCAAGAAAGAAGTACCATCAATTTCAGGCCCTTCAAAATAAAACAACATTGACAGACTAAAAAAAAAAAGAAAAGAAACAAGCAAACATTTACAGACTCAATGTGCCTTCATTTTCAGAGGCATGTGTTAATAAGAAACTCAGTAATATTTAAGGTCCTGGCTTCAAAACGTTCCCAAGGATATCGGTACCAATAATTTGTTTCAAAAAATATCCATACTCCCTCCCCCCTTCCCATAGAAAAACAAGCCCCTCTTGAAATTCCCGGTTCAGCTTCCCATCTCCCTATATAATCCCCCAAACACTCAGAATTTCCAAAGCCTTGCCATGGGGTGGGAAAAGGGATATTTTCTAGAACAGTTCACAATGAGAAATTCGACAGATTTTTAGAACAGGCTGTTAGGATTTAAGATGGGGGATTATGATGTACATAGCTACCCAATATTCTTGATTCCATTTCTTTCCCATCTCCCAGGCTTCAATCCTAAACAAATTCACTACGAAAGAAGTGGTTAAAACAGGTTGTAGCCTACCATCGAGTTTGTTTCATTCTCAGTGAAAAGCAGTTCTGGCATCTCGTTTTCAGGATTCACATCAACAACAAAAGTGTACTTTCCCAAGGTTTCATGTTTACATTCCACTGTACCAGGGGCACTTTCTTTCATGCTTGCTTTCCGAGTGCATCCTTCGTGTTTACAGCCCCAGATCCACGTGTTTCTGAACCACAATGTAGGTAAAATGTGCAGTCGTGCAGTGTCTGGGCCTCGGTTTACAACGGTTATTTGGATGAGGATGTCATTGGGTGTGTTCTTTGCATATTCAGCAGTAATGTCCCAGTAACGACTGTCGTTAAATACACCTTGAAGAGATTTAGACAGAATATTTCATGATGTTAGGCCACAGCCTTGTTACTGCACAGCACACAGCGGGTGCTTTGTCTATCATAATCAACTGGGTGAAGGTCCTGAGGGGAGGGGAAGGCATCGTCCAAATCAAGAGAGACTTTGTTGGTCTACAAGGACTCTCCCAGGGGTGTTGGGGAAGAAGGGGCAGTTCCAGAGAATATCCAAATCTGTCCCATAAAAAGCCATTCAAAATTCTCTGGTGGGGCGACTTAATAGCTAAAAGTTTTAAAGGGAAAAATACATCTAACCTGAAATTTATAGAGAGGTGGGGGTCCAACCAAAACAATTTCACAAAAATTATTCAAAGGTAACGTGATCATTTTCACAGGAAAAAGGGATATTTTTTGGACTAATTTGAAGGAACAACATATATGTCTACTATTAACAAGAACTTTGGTGATAATTTTTAGGGAACAATGAAATTAATGATAAGAACTGGGGAGAAAATCCAACATTGCAGATCAGATCATGTGTATTAAAGAGATCCACAGTCAAGCGTCAATGGATACCCTTGATGGACACTCAGTCAATATCTCGATCAACCCTTGGACAACACCTCTGTTGACACTCGATTGACACTTGATTGACATCTCAGTCGAGAAGCAACTAATTTTAGCAGACACACCATCAAGTGTCGATTGATACATGTGAGTCAGTCGACACTCGGCCGACTACTGACCGACTGCCAATCTAGTTTCGATTGAGTGTTGATCGAGTGTCTATCAAGACCAGGATCAAGTGTCAACCAAGTGTTGGCTGAGTATCTAGATAAGACCTGAGTTCAAACAACTGAGAAAATTATCATACATCAGCTGCTTGCATGGCTAAGTCATAAATTATTGGTATTCTCTACTTACCTGTATCAGCTAATTCAAATTCAGGTTGTTGCCGTGATCTGTTACGATTTTCGTGGACAAGCCAACCATAAGGATATTCATTCTGTGGGTATTTATACAGGGCCTTCATGTAAGAATGAGTTGGAGTGGAATCCAAATAGTAGTAACATTCCTTCACATCTTCACCATGGTTACCTGGAAATAAAGTTATCGGGTCCTCAGTATGTTATACCATTACCTGCCTACTCTAGCATCTCAGGCATGAGTTTTACACTTGTGAATCCAAATTCAGTATTCTGGTGCCTAGCTGAAACATTAAATGGGCTATTATTGACAACCTTAACTGAAAGGTTAAGGAGGAGGAGGAGACAGCATGGCTGAGTGGTTAGAATGCTGGATTTGAAATCTGTAGGTCCTTGGTTCAAATCCTGTTCTGACCACCAGCTGATGTTGTTCTTGGTAGCCCCGAGTTCAACTTCTCGGCTGTGCTTGTAAATAGCCAGCTGGTCTGCCTCCTGCCAGTTGGGATTCTTAACCTAGTTCTGTTTATTTGAATATTTATTTATCATTGTTTGTTTACATTGGTCCTGAAAAGCCCCAGTGGGGAGTGGCCAATTAAGTATACATAAAGTATACAAAGGTTAAAAAAACCAACAGAATGAAAGAAAATAAAAGTTCATGTTCTTGTCCATGAAATTTAAAGTCAATAACTTTACACTAAACAGTACACTAAATCCCCTAATTCTCCAATTTTCAATGTTCCCACCACTGTATTATTTTTGGAGAAACACATCTTGGTTCTGGGAAGTGTTTGAAAATCTTTGAATGTTGTTGGATGCTTCTGGATTGTCTACTAATTAAAATCCTTCAAAAATCCATCTAATTAGATAATGATGAAGTGAATTAAATTTACTGGTTGACCTTTATTGGGACGGCGAATCATGAAAATTTTTGGTCTCAAGAACTTTTTATCAGATCTAAACTTCGAATCCCCAGAATCCCATATCTTATGTGCTATACTACCCCACTTTTCGTATCCAGAGGGGTGACATCTCAACTCTTGGGATAGCAATATAAGGAGTATTCTTTGTCTCGTGGATGAAATGCAAAGGGGGGGGGGGGGACTACCATATGACAAGATCGGAGATGCTCGTCATCTCACTTAGGAGTGTATTTCACTGATTTTGGCCTCACTTTTGGTGTTCAGGATGAAACACCACTATTTTCAGCTGTCAAAGTAAATAATTCAAAACTGCTGTCATTCCCATTTCAAGTGGTATCTTTTAGGGGTCAAGTAAAGCTCAAGCCATACCCAGGTTAGTCTCCTTTAATTGGGGGTAATAAACCAAATTTTCAATTGAGCATCCCCAACCTTTCCATACAGGAGTACTCCACCCCTGGGAATGCATAGAAGATGATAGATTGTGCTGATGATCTACTACCAACTTCTCAGAACAAATGCTACAAGAATATATTTTGTGCGTTACAAAAGGCAAAACACTACATTCATCTGACCTTCAGTTCCTGTCAAGCCAAAGAGTCTTTCTTTCAGAATAGGATCTTTTTCATTCCACAGGGCTAAACCAAAACACAGTCTGCATTCTCGGTCTGTGATTCCCAGCAGGCCATCTTCCCCCCAACGGTATGCACGAGATCGGGCGTGGTCATGAGAAAAATAGTCCCAGCTGGAAATTGTTCCAAAAAGCATAAGCTTAAAAAATTGTTTGGCAGTCATGCAGACAACCTTAAGAGCTCTGCAACTTATGGGCTCATGCAAATGCACTAAGTTAAATTAAACTTCATACAAATTGTATACACAATAGAGTCAGTTCATCTAAACTTCTTCATTGAAATTAATCAATGTGGTTTTATAGATCCACTGAACTTGGAAAATAGATCTTGCCTGAAAAATGCAATGAGCAAATGACAAATATTGCCAATTAAAAACAAATCACTTGGTGAGGAAATCATTTTCCCTTCTACTGTTCAAATAACTTGACTTAGGTATGACTTCAGTGTGCATGCGACTGAGAAAGTCTTTGTGTGATGGTCAATGGATGTTCAAAATGTCTAACAAGAAGCAAAGGAGTGAGGGAGTGAAGGAGTGAAGGAGTCTTTTCCCCCTCATACCTGCAATTTGGAAAATACTATTTTCCAAGTGTAAACATGCAAACGCAAATAACTATAAAGATATACACATATTTATACACTGATGGCGGGAACCTAAATGTGGGGCCCTGGTGAAAGAAAGCAGCTTTAAGTCTTGACAGTCCATATCAAGCTTAGTTGAAAGATACCTCACAACAGTAACTGTCTTATAGTTTGAAAATTCATGTATTGGTCTGATAATCAGACATTATTTTGATTTTAAACTTTGCTGGATTGAGTGTCATCTTTCATCCTTAATACAGTTACATATGTAGCTATTAAATAATAATAATTATCATTAAAAGTCACAGATTTTATCAGTCATATCAAATTTCCTGGATAAAAGAGAGAATAAGATGAAAGAGATTTACATAAAAAACAAAAGATACCTGAGTGTTTTGTTTTGCTATAACTGAGTCAGGCTTGTTAAAATTATAATTTAGGCACTTTACATTCTTACAAGTTACTGATTGTCTTTTGTCATTATCTTAACACACAAGCCACAAGTGTTCAGTATCAGTACAGAGAATAAACAAAGATGAACGATGAATGTCATTCAGTTGAATGAAAACACAAAATGATCTTTGGGCATCCAGCCTCAATGGGCCCATCCACACTAGTCTGACAAAATTTGTTCCGCTCTAGTCAGCATGTACCAGTACCTAACATAATACAAAAAATCTAACCTCAACCAAATTGGGTGGCTAGCCATCCCCCTTTTGCACAAGCAAAACATTAAAAACAAATGAAAAAGATTGAGAATATTATGGCAAACATTCTGGGCAGGTATATGTACCTCATTGTAATTTTTACTTTGTGGCATTACTAGTATTTCTGATATAACAGTTTTCAATTAGGTTCCAGTTCTCAAATTGCAACATTTTTGGGTCATCTCCATTGATTTTGTAACCCCAAGGTACCAGCCATCCCCCTTAAAAAATCCTGGATCCACCCCTGAACAAGCCTGTATTTAGAGGGCTATAACTAAATTATTTGCTAACCACTAAGTGACAATCACATAAGAAATCACTGAGCACCCCTATGTTTCCTTAAAACTGATAAATTTGACAGATCTGTCAATTTAGACACTTGACAAGCATTTGTTGTGATCTGAGGTCGGTGTTTTTGAACTTAGGCAAATAATGCTTAAAAAGTTTTGTCGATATTAAGGTACAACTACAGATTAATGTAAGCTTAATTTACAAACCTTACTACCAATGAAAACTGTAATGGAAGTACAAAGTCAGCCTGTATTGGAATGTGTCAACTCCTCCACAGAGTCTGATCTGAGACCCTTTCAAGCACACTCTTCAATAAACAAGTTACTCAATGGAGAGGTTGATCACAGGGAGATCGAAACTGAAAACCCTAAACCACAATCGCTTGAAAAGTTTGCACAACGCTGTGTCGCGTGATTTTAAGGTACGATAGCGACAACGCGGAAATTGATTTGGCTTTGGAAAAAATACAAATTATAAATATTTTCCGTGATCAGCGTCCTGGTCCAATATCCGGCCAAGAAACAACACTGACCTACATTAACCTTGAATTTTTACCAGTATAAAAGTTATAACAACATCATGATCACATTTCTCGCCGACTCACTCTCTAGGTCTAGACAAAAACCTGCCAAAGGAATGAAAAATTCATACCACGATCCATCAAATGAATAATCTTCTCTCACAGTTCCCCATTGCCTCTCTGACAAATAAGGACCCCATCTCTTCCAGTTCTTCTCTCTTTTCGAGTCTTCTTCGAGTCTTTGCGTTTCGGCCAATTTGTGCTCGATCACAATGGTTGACCGCCGCTTTAGATGCTTCTTGCTCAACATGACTGACAGCTATTATTTACTGCCTGCAACCTCAATAACATCCGAATGAAATATTCACAGAAGTTAGGACCAGTAGAAGTGCAGGTTATTCCACGATCACAGCCAACAGCTGGAGACTCGTAAAGGCGTCGAATTAAGGCAGCAATTATTCAATCACAAGATAATGCAAATACAATATTTGTTTATAATCCTTGTAAAGCCAGCCAACCAGCAATCCCACGATGAAGTCACGAAATCTTTCGCCGTCTCTCGGGTGTCTCTTCATTCCATCTTTCACATCGGCGGAAATTTTGCGCTGGAAAATATATTCCAGACAGATCCAGTACAAAATTCGACAACACTAAATTCGTGTCTAAGAATCAAATTACGCAAATCGGCCAATATAATAAACTCGATCCGAAGAAAAGTCAAGAAGCCGGAAAATCACCCGGGCAGAAAGCGCGCGAAGCTCGATCAAAAATTCCGGCGAAGGCCCGGGACTGAAGATTGTAGTTAGCACTCAGATCTCCTCGGTAATCCAACATGGCGGTTCAAATTGATCGAAAAGCTACGGAAGAATTGTTGCCTTTTCTCTCGTTAGATGCCCGCGGAGACGTTAAAGCACTGGCTTTGGATTACATCCTGGGTCTTTCTGGTTCTGAAAGCGGCAAAAAATTTCTCCATGAAAACGAAGAGTACTCGAGGCGCCTCCTCAATCTGACCAGAGACTCAAACTCGAACATTTGTAGAGATGCTTACTCCGCTTTGGTGAATTTATCAGCGGAACTAGTTACATCGGAGAAACTTCTCAAATACAACATCGTTGAACCATTTTTAAGCTACGCCCTCAATCAAACCAGTGAGCACGCGGACAAGGTTGCCATGATTCTCTCCAATGTGACAAGAACTGAAAGTGGATCGACCGAGGTTTTGAAGGTTACAAAAAGCTCGGAGGATTGTAGTTTGTACAGGATCGTGGAAGTTTTGTGCAAGGAGAACTACAATCCACACGCTAAATTGAACTATCTTGCGACATTTATTTCGAATTTGACGCAGGTGCAAGAATCACGGGATTATATTTTGGACAAAGATCGTTGTGTTATTCAACGTCTTCTGCCCTTCACCACCTATAGTGGTTCTCTTGTGAAGCGAGCAGGAATCGTAGGAGTACTTAAAAACTGCTGCTTCGAGACAAGTGAGTTATAGTGGTCATTTACTGGTCAAGATTTGTGCACTAGTCACTACAAGGCCCTTCCCGGTCCAGGAAAACATGAAACAGCTGGGAAATGCCCCCCGTCTGTGTAAATGTTGTCTCACGCATACCTGTGCCCAGTGGAGGGTGGGGGGGGGGGGTGGGGGGAAGACTACCATATCGAAAGGACAGGGGTGCTCTTCGGTTTTGGTACCTCTTCTGGTGTTCAGTTCAAAAGGTCCACAGTGGGAGCTTTAGCGGTACCATTTAGTGTATGGAGCCAAAACATATGTCACAGGAGATAATGTGTTGTCTTAGAATTGGTATCTGGTAGCACTAAAAAATCTCAAGCCACGCCCACAAAACAGGATCTAGGTTCTCCTTATAGGTTCTTTTCACAAATTTCTGATAAGCACCCTTGTCCTTCTTATATGTGAATTCGCCTGGGGGTCTCAGATTGAACTTACTCCCTTCAACAGGGACAAGTGAAAGAATTTAAAGACCCACAGTCACATAGAATAGACTGACTAGACAAATGAATCATGAAGTCTGCTTTCTCATTTAAATGTAATATTGAACATTATGACTATCAGAGCCCCTTTTATTTTTCATTAAAGTATTTTACCACTTCAGTAGTCAGATGTGTATGTCCAAAAAGAAATAAGTACCCTGTCCCAAATAAGTGCCCCCTTTCCAATAAGCATCCTCTCTTGAACTACCAAAAATAAATTAGCACCCCAGATGCTAAATCAAATCATTAAGGTATGTGTACAACAAAGTGGTTGTCCTTTAAGCTTAATTCTTAAAGACCCTTGGAGCTAACTTCCTCTGACTCTTTTCTCCTTAGGAAGCCACGAGTGGCTACTGAGTGATACTGTGGACATTTTGTCACATCTCTTACTTCCACTCACAGGACCAGAAGAATTTCCAGAAGATGACATGGAGAAACTCCCCCCTGATCTGCAGTACATGGATGAAGATAAACAAAGAGAAAGTGATCCAGGCATCAGGAGGATGTTATTGGAGGCTTTACTCCAGGTAATTCACATGGTGTTTCCCATGTTTGCTGCTGGTGGTGTAAGTGATTTGGTTTGTGCTAATTTTATATTCATTCATGTGAACCTAGTACTCTTACTCTATGAGGGGACAGCTTCTTTCAGATGGTCAGTTATGGTCCTAGCCAAACACAACGCTTTGATTAACATGATGTAACTGAGGAATTTTATTTTTACTTTTCAAGACATAGCTAATCAATGACACCAATAACATCAATGACATCAGTGATTAATCAATCAGCTTATTACAACAAGGAGTGAAAAACTCCTAAGCATCCCAAACGAGCATAATGGGATAAACTGTCCTGGAGATACTAACTATAAAGGGCCAGAAAGGCTAACAAAACCACAAAAGAAAGAGAGAGAGAGAAAAAAAGAGAAAAAGAAAACTGAAACAATGGGGAAAAGGTGGGAAAAGCCTGAAATGGTACATGTATTTGTGCCTTCCCTCTGTACCCAAAAAGTGAGCAAACTAATTTTTGTCTCTCTAATATTTATTTATAGATTGATTGTTAGCAATTATATCTAAATAGTACAGAACAAAAAAGTCTGAAATTTGAATCTGCCTCAATAGGGAATGTTAGTTTCTTACTTCAAATGACAAGTTTGGATTTGGTTTTTCAACAGTCTTGAGAAACCATTGTCTAATTTAAACTATTAATCTTTTTGCAGCTATGTGCAACAAAGCACGGCAGAGAAATAATGAAGAAAAACAATGTTTATGTCATCCTCCGGGAGTTATTTAACTGGGAGACAGATAAAGAGGCCAAGAAAGCTTGTGGTAATGTCATTCAAGTTTTAATAAGCGATGAACCTAGCGAATCCATGCAGAACCTCAAACAAGTACAGATACCTGATGATGTCAAGTTTGATGAAGAACCACAACCAAATGTATCAAATGTTGAACACTGACAAACATATCATAAAATTTCAAAAATTGTCTCCTTGAAATAATGCCTTCAAAAACCAAAACCCTTACATATTTTACAAGAAATTCCTTCACTAGTGAGATAAGTTTTCATAGCCTCCATGTTCTGGTCAAGGGCAGATCCAGGATTTTTCTTAGGAGGAGATGCACCACTAAGGAATGCTGACTGGTGAGGTAAACAAATTTTAAAAGCGAATACGAAGAAGAAGGCTTCATCTCAGAAGGGGGGGGGGGGCATGTGCACCCCCAGCACCCTTCCCCTAGGTCCGCCCCTCTGGTACATCTGACTTGTGAAGCAACGTTTTGGGAGCAGGCTATATACTGAGTTGGTTCTCTTTGGTAAGGGAAATGTTTTTCCCTTAGTGGAGTTTAAAAGAGCCTTAGCTATGCTTCATTCCAATAGGGAGTGGGCAAACCACTGACCTTTCTTTTAAAAATTAAAAAAAAAATGTATTTGAGAGAGGCAGCTCGGAGGGTATCACTTGTGTTAACTCTGTTATTGCCGGTACTAAAACAGTTATTAGCCTTTGCATTGGTGAACAACTGCAGATGATAATTTGTCTGCTTGGTGAATATCCCTGGCTATTTTTTTTATATAATCACTTCATTGAATATAATTGTCTTAAAACCGTTATACATGCATTTTAATGTTTGTATTAAAATAATTTTAACCCTGTCCGTTCACTCGCTTAATTTTTTTTTTAATATTTATCCTTTTTCTTTGTTTGCTCCAAAAACTGATAGCCTGAAACAAGTTATTCCAATTACCAATTCTTGGTTGTTGCAGTAGTGCCTTTTGGTTCAACTGATTTAGCAGGACCCTTACGTTGCATGACATAATCGTGCTAAGCTGACGGCCCGCGCTGAAACTTAACAGCTGTTAACAAGTTCTTAAGTTTACGATGAGTGTAGTTCTTTTTACTGATTAGTATAGTGCTTAAACCTTATAATCACTTATTTTCGCACGACTTTAATTTCGCGAATTTGGAATAGAAATATTTCGCGGGACTTAAATTTCGCGATTTTGACGAATCACCGTTTTTCAAGGTAATTAAATTTCGCGAATCGAGTAACTGGTGCTCGTTTTTTAAACGTCCATTTCTGTATTTTATTTAACCATAACGGAATAGAAACTAAACGTAACAAACAACTGGCTCAAATGTTCAACAATGTCAGCAACATAGTAACATCTTTTAAAAGTGCACTGATATAAGCAACCGATTTACTATTTAACTCGATGGCCCTGCCAATCAGTTTTTAGATAAGGATCGCCTTGATGTTTCAAAATGGATCTTCATGCGATAAGGTTGTCATCCCTTGAACAAGTTTGGGTATTCCCACTTTTCTCTATCCTTTTGCAAAGTGCCGCTTTCCCACACTGCCTTTCAAGTGGTTGTAAAGGCTCACCAGCCAGGTGGCATCTAACGGCTTCAGCGCAGATGGCCTTAAATCGACCTCAATCTCGTCAGTGCTGTTTCCCGACTCCATTTGTTTCTGAACTTCAGCGGAATACCAAGTTGTAAACATATCCTTCATAAAACGCTTTGCCTCCACATTCACAGTAAGGTCCAGGGGCTGGAAAAAGTGTGTCATTCAAAGTTGCAACTTCGACAAAATTTTGTCAGTCTTCTGCTCCTTGAAGAAGATCGCCACTTGTGCAGGGGCGTCTGGAAATTCCAGTGAAATTGATTGCGGAGATCGACGCTTCTGAAAAGAGTGAGGCTATCAAGAAGAGGCTCAAGCAGCTGATCACAGAGAACTATAGGGAGCCAGATGCCGATGACTGTACTGAGGAAGTGTTACAGGAATTAGTTCAGCAAGATGAGTCAGATGATGAGGAATAAGGACATGCGTTGAACTGAAATTTGAGCTCTCCTACTCGTATGTAAACTCAAAGCAGACGGATAACTTAAATTAAGGATTTTATAAAGGTCACTGAATTTCGCCTCTTGAATTTTCGCGGCACCTTTTTTTCGCGGGACTTTAATTTCGCGGATTTTGTTAAATCGCGAAAATTAAGTCCCGCGAAAATAAGTGATAGTAAGGTAAGGCCCGTTTCAAACGCCGTGCTAATGTCTTGCCGAACTAAATTCATTATTTGAGTTCGACTTTGGCACGGCTGTAGCACGGCGTTTGAAACCATTTAAGACTGATTGAGTTCGACTCTGTCGTGTAGCGCGGCAAGCTCTGTCGTGCTACACGACTTAAGCACGGCATGGTTTCAAACGGCGTGCCATTACCGTGCCGAACTAAATAAATAAATTATAACTACATTATTGGAAACAACATAATCCAAAATGGCCACCTCATCATCCAAGGGTAATACTCATGGACAAGAATCATTGACTTTATTTTCATTTCAAACAACTATAAACCCCCTAGTTGAGTAGCGCCTGGTTTACAATAAATTGATCATTAAAACGTTACTAAAAGAAATCGTACACTCATCAACCTCGCTTAAGATTCTTTCTTTTCTCTTACGCTCGTCTCCTCTTGTTTTGTCCACTCTCTCTCCCTCTCTGCTCTTTCTCTTCGCTTCTTTTTCTGTTCACTTTTTCCCTTGTTTTTTCTTTTTCTTCAGATTTCTTTCTTTCCCTTACTTCATTTCTTGCAATCTCATAAAATTTAGTTGTTCCTTCTTTTCAGTTCTGTTTCTTCTCTACCTTTCTCTCTTCTTGGTTTACATTTCTTCTATCTCCTCGGCAGTATCCTCTTTTCTTGGATGATGAGATTTCACAGGTATTGTCTACCCAAGTTTTCAGCGACTAATATATTTACACCGTAGGCACCACAGGGGTACCACGGAGGAGACTGCTATATAAAAAGGACGGGGATACTCGTCGGAAATTTTGAAAACAACCCCTGAGAGGAACCAAGATCCTGTTCCGCGGGCGTGGCTTGAAATGTTTTTCACCCCTGAGAAGAACCAATTCCAAAACAACACATTATCTCCTGTCCTATTTGTTTCGGCTCAATACGCTAAAAGGAACTGCAAAAGCCCCCGCTGTGGACCTCTTTTGACTAACCACCCTAAGAGGGACCAAAACTGCGTGTTTAACCCCCCTAAAAGGTGCCGCGAGCACCCCGTCATTTTATATTGGATTTGCCCCCAGGGGGAAGGGGGGGGGGGTACAAGATTTTTCTAGTAACTTTCCTATCTCCAGGGTCTTGCTCTTCTTTAAGTAGTTTTACTTCCACGAGTTCTTACTGTTAGATAACTCCTGTTTTGATAAAACTTCAACTTCATCCTGATTCTAACCTTCGCAATTCGTTTAAACAGTTGTAGCTGTGTGTCAAGATTTGAATCTGATTATAGTATTCTTTCAATGATTTTGCTTCTTTCACCAAATACTGAAGGATTTCTTGGGTTTTGACGGCTTGTTGTAAATATTTTTTCAAGTTCGATCTTAGTTCTTGAATTTGACTTTCATTGTCAAACACTGTTTTTCCCAGCTGATTTAATAAAGAATAGTTCAAGTGGGGTATACCGTGAGGTTGAGATCACTAATCCTGCTATCTGGTCTATAACTACATTTATCATATGGCTTGTGATTGTAGCCGATATAATAAGTGTTTCGTAAACTTTCAACCCTTGGTAATTTCCCGCTCACGCAGTGTGTTGCGTTATTTTCCCGACTGGTGTTTGCCTTAGCAGAAAAAGAACAAAACAGGATCAAGAGTTTGAACTGGCTGATACTGGTGAGTGTGATTGTAAAAAAAAACCTTCTTAACCAGCTTGTACTTCAGTCTGACGCTCTCCCAACTGAGCTATCTCGGCAACCATGTAATAGCTGAAAATTACACCAAGCACACTAATAATCGTCAACTAAAGAAAACAGATACAAAAACAGTTCAAGGTTACTGCATATTTACGTCACTTTCAGAAAATTTCATGTGGTTTCTTTGAGAGTATTTGTACAATGGAAAGAGGATAGTTTTACAGGTAAAAAGTATTTCAACAACAGGAACAAAAATTTGAAATTTATTGACTGGAAAGTAAGTTTGATAACGGTTGAATTAGAAAAAAAATGTGCCGAGACCCGGGATTGTTCGGAACTCATGCGAGTTCTCCGGATTTGAACCAGGGACCTTCAGATCTTCAGTCTGACGCTCTCCCAACTGAGCTATCTCGGCAGCTGTATTGTAGTAATTTGTATTTTTGTAACGTGTCGTGATGATATTTTACAACATGTAGCAGTGGCCGTTTGAATCAGTTTTGATCTCCTCCTGAACCCCTCTAGTTCTGTGGCGAACGTACACGCCTCGTGATCACAGCCCAGCTCCTATATAAAAATATGTTTTTCATTTACTGGTAATCAAGCTTAAAAACATCATAATAAAACGAATTCAAAACAAGGAAAGCTAGAGGGGCCTTATATCCGGAAGTATTATTTGGTTTACAGGTAGATGAACCTATGACCCGGAGGGAGCTTATAAGCGGTGGGGGAGGTATAAACGGCAGTCTACGGTATTTCATTGGCCGAGAGCCCACCACGTGACGCTACAAATAATTGTCTGCTCATGCGTAGTCCCGTCTAAATGCGTTTTGGTGCAAATAAAATTCTGCTAATGCGTAATTGTAACCACGCTCTCGTGTGAAAATGGAGGAATTGCTTCCTTGAGCTGTCGGAGAGTGGTTTAAATATGAAAACAAACTTGGTGATCGAATGAAAAAACAATTATTAAACTCGGTTATCGCAAAACATCGTGATTTGTCAGTGTTTCGCAGATCAATTATTTGCCTCGCCCATAATTAATCTGCTCGTCCGACTGACAAATGACGACATTTTGCTCAACTTATCCAAAATTGTTAATTATTCGACTTTTAATTTTATCCATGCCAATTTTTTTGCGCTATTGAGCATCAGTTGCCGAGATAGCTCAGTTGGGAGAGCGTCAGACTGAAGATCTGAAGGTCCCTGGTTCAAATCCGGAGAACTCGCACGAATTCTGAATAATCCCGGGTCTCGGCAAAGGTTTTTTTTTCTAAATCAACCGTTATAAAACTTATTTTACAGTCAATAAATTTTACATTTTTGTTGCTGTTGTTGCGGTACTTTTTACTTAAGTAAAACTTTTCTCTTTTCCATTGTAGAAATACTCTTAAAGAAACCTTGTCAAATTTTCTGAAATTGACGTAAGTTAACAGTTAAATTATCCGTGTATCTGTTTTCTTTTATGATTAGTATTGTTATTTTCAACACACGCACGATTGCCGAGATAGCTCAGTTGGGAGAGCGTCAGACTGAAGATCTGAAGGTCCCTGGTTCAAAACCGGAGAACTCGCATGAGTTCCGAACAATCCCGGGTCTCGGCATTTTTTTATCGCTTTGGTTTTTTGTTTTCTGTTTTGCAATAGGTACAAGCTGGTTAAGATGTTTTTCTTTTAAATCACAATCACCAGTATCAGTCAGTTCAAACTCTTGATCCTCTTTTGTTCTTTCTGGTTGGCATATTGACTGACAATAGGTGACGTCACTGATCTCTATTCTTTGCCATAGTGACTTCGGCAAATCAACAACAACAACAACCACAAAACTTTATTCCTTTATTCCTCATTGATCTGCTCGCCACTGACCAGTCACGTTACTTTGTCGTCCAATAACTGTTAATTGCTGCCTAAACGTTTCTGTCAAAGTTACTTTAATGGTAGAGATATCCCTTGCCCCCTAAAATTAATCAGAAAAATATCCCTTACCGTCAATCTCGCTCCCAGGCTCCCTCTTTCTCTTGCTCCTCTCTCGCTCCAGGGGGGCAGGAAGAAGAGAGTCCCTGGGAACGAGTTGCCATGGGGTGGGATAAGAATTGAGTTCAAATGAACGCGAAGAAAAAACAGGGAAATGAAACTTTGAAAGAGTACTTATTTACATAGTTATAGCAAGTCTCGTGTAGCTTTAATAATAGCGCGCCCGAAAAAGACGGGTGACAGGTTCGACTTCTGTTTGGAGAACTCGGAATCTATTTTTCTTGGTCGCTTTTCTATTGACCGGTATCTTCTACGGAATTTAAATTACTCTTTTGCATACCTTTGCTTCGCGTTGAAAAACTACTTAATTCAACTGGTTTGCATAAGCGAAATTTACTTTTAGAATTATACAATTTCATCACTGGTAGTTTCAGATCGGTTTAACTTTCGCTTTAATTTTTCAGAATTCGTTTTGATCCCAGCTTACGAGTAAATCTTACGTGTAAAAAGGTAATTCTTGAGAATTTTTTTCACTGATTGGTCCCAAACCGAGCAAAAATAAGGGAAGAAAACTTTTAAGAATAAATTAATTTATCAGTAACAACATGAGGCAAAACCAACGTGCAATGCTAATTAAAAACTCTTATAGCGCACGACTTCTTTCTTTTTTGGCAGTTTATGATTCGCTGACAGAAAGAGCGTGCAAACAAATTCCCGTGCCGGATCTGTTCCGCGTCTGTCAGCGATTGGCCTGAGTATCTAATCCATATTCATAGTAATTGTAGAGTTTTACACATTTCAGATTGGTTCGTTGACGAGTGAAGACGTGTCGTCCGTCTGAGGGCCAAGTTTACTCCTGAAGGAAGAAGATGCTTGAAGGTGGGAGGACCTAACACTTGGAAAGAAGTCCTCATTTTATTGCAACCGAAGGTAAGCACTGGTTTTGGAAAACATTCCCTTTTTTGTTGAGAAAGCCACACGAGTACCAAACTGTTACCCAAGCGACTGAACACGTGCACTCGCTGTTCGCTTTTAGAGTAGTTTCATCTTGAAACAGTAATGCCGGATACTCTGTCCAAAAAATGCTCCGTTACAGTTAACCTGAAATTTCAGACCGTTCACTGGTCAAACGCGCCTGAACCAAATCAGTTCTTTAGGTTTGGAAACACACACGAATAATTCAGTGTCTTGCTTCAAAACCATTTGGATTTCTAAATTGAGGTCTAGCGTTATTTTTGGCCGGTAACAGTTCGTAATTGCTTAGCCGAATTTAAAGTTCCTTTGTTCAGTTTCCTTTCTTTTGGAATGTTTGATTTTGTTCCACAACTGAACTGTCAACTTTTGGCCTTCGAAAAGTATTTATGAAGTGTAGTTTGGTATAGCCGTTCAATGAATAGACGTAACACGGTGGCCCGTTGAACTCTTATACATGCACTTGTTTTGAAAATTTCAGCGTTTGCTAATCTTGAATTTTTCATTTCTGTTTCTAGGAACTCAAGAACGCTTATTTGGCATGGAGGAAAAAAGAGCAGCGAAGCTGGAGAAGGACAAAATCAAATCACTGTATAAGGGAGAAATTCTTCAAAGATAAGAACTTTTCAGTTGTCAAATTATTCAGTAAAAATGGTGGCTGAACAGTGTCTAAGTTTGTTAGGGAATAATCGCACACTGATTGTCTGGAACAGATAAAAGAGACGGAGATACGGAAGAAAATACTTTAATTTGTCAATGGAACATCACTCGTGGTTCATCATATCGGAAACTGACTGTCTGTACTGGATCAAAATTACTTTAATTTTTCAGAGGAACATTACTCTTGGATCATCGTATCGTATACACTAATTGTCTGGAACGGAGATAAAAATGCCATAGAGACTTGGAAATGAAACAAAGTGCTTTAGTTTTTCAAGGTTTCAACTTCAGCCACCATTTGCCGATTCTTTTGCAGACCTTAATCCGACATTATTTCGAACTTGATCGCCATCACTGAATGTTTTTTCCAATTGTTGATAATTTCAATTTACAGTAGTTGATCTCGGTCGGAGCAAATTATAAATTGTCTTGATTCAATTCTATAAATTGTCCACGTCAAATATGAACATTTTGGTATATTTTATTCGATTATTTAACTTTTGGAAGAACGTTTTTCGATTATTTAGCGTTGTTGTTTCAAGATTATTTTCCTTTCGTCATGTCTGCAAAACAGTCGGTGCTTAATACGTTACTATAATTGTAGTTGACAAGTCAAGAGAACACGGGCTTTTTTTATATAAAGAACGGATTTCTTCAAATCATAACGGGCCATTGTATTCCCTTTTTTTTCTGGTGGAACTCTGACTGACTAACCGAACACTAACGCACGATACGAAATGACTTTGCTGAACACTATCTACTAACAAATAATGGTACTGACTGGTACTCTACTCAATGCATTACAGAATCCACTGACCTCACTTGGAACAATTACAGTCACGTTACTGACAAAAGATTTCTCTGCGACCTCAACGAAACCAACGAACGAATCGAACCTGTCAACAACTGACTACAAACATCATGCTAGCGTTAAACTTAACAGCTGACAAATACTACAGCAAAACGTAGCACACAGTTACCAAACAACGTTTGACCTGACTTCAAACGTCAGCGATCAACAACTGCTCTTAAATTTGCCGACCTTAACAAGACGATTCGGACACTATGAACTACTTTTACTCCGGGGTTCCAACCATTTATTGATAAAAACAATTTGATTTTACAACGCGGCAAAAGATGTTCATTTTTATAGATGCCTATGTTCTCTTGTCATGTATTGTGTGCTTGTTATAAAACCTTAATGCCTGGCTCGGATAATATTAAGACTAAGAGGTCTAGATAAAATCAGTATTTCCAGTTTTCGAGTTATACGGACCACAGGATCACACTTAGAAAAAAACCATCAAAATATTGTCTGTGTCGATAACTTTTTAGATTTTCGAAAGAAGAAGCAACCTGCAATCCGTTTTACAATTGTCTGTTTTGATGTCCAAATTTTCAGGTTTCTAATCGTTCAGGCCAAAAAAAAATTAAGCAAAACTCGCTCGGTTTTTAAATTGTCTAAAGTAGCAACCTGGAGATGACTAACTCCGCTTCACAATTGTCTTGTTTATCTTCATGATTTTCAATTACGATTGCTTTCTTTTGCTAAACACAGCCGAATAAAGAACTTGGAATTATTTTCCGATCCGATTCTGTTTTCATTTCGTTTGCAAAAAAAGTTTTTTTTTTCGATTTCGCTTTTCCATTCTATGTGAACAAAACTGGCAATAAAATAAAAACCTGCAATGAACAATTTGGCTTAACAATTGTCTTGTTTATTTTCAAAATTTTACAGGTAAATTATGTTTGCTTTCTTGTACCATACATAGCCAGTATAAGGAATTTAGAAATTATTTGATTTAAAATAGGTTTGTTTTTATATCGTTCTGCAAATCCTGTCTATTTTCCTTTGTTATCTATTCGGCTTCACAATTTTTCCAGGTTATCTTCTTGATTTTAAAACCCTTTGCACTGTTTTTATATCGTTTGGCTAAGCAATATTCTTTTTGAAATCTTGTTTATTTTCACATTGCTATTCTGTATCAACAAAACGTGCAATGATTAATTCTGCTTCACAATTGTTCTGTTTATCAATGTAATTCTACATTCTGTTTGCTTTCTTGTGCTTAACATTGTCAAATTGATTTTCTATCATTTTAAAGAAGTTTTGTTTCCAGTTAGTACGCCGCGGTTCGGAAAGTTTGCTGGGTTTTCCTTTTGCTATTCTGTCAGTAAAACAATAAATTCACGGTTGAACTGATTTAAAAACTCCATTCACGATAGCCGTTTTATTTGTTTCAACATTATAATGCAATTAGAAAACGTGTTTTGTGACGAACAAACTTGTTGAAATCCCAATTTTCAACTGCTTTCATAGTGTTTCTGATGCGTGTTTTCGTAGGTATGCTTTTGGAATTGTTTTGACTTTATTGTGGTCCGTATAACTTTTATTTTGTTATTTTTTGTATTTATTTGAATTAAATGTTCGAGTTTAGTAATGGTGGGATTAAACTTGCAGAATTTAATCGCTTTAGTTAGTTTAACCAGGCATTTGGGGTTTATGATAAGCTGGTTTTAGAAAAGATTACTTGTAAGTGGATGAAGATCTTTTACTGCCGCGCTCGTTGTAACACATGACATTGCTTTTTAAACGAATTTTTTAAAAAAATTAAGACAATAAATTACGTTGAGCTGATTTCTGAATTGTTGAAGTTATAGTTGACAATAAAATAAAAGCTGAAATCAGCAAAGAGTAAGATCAGAAGCAAATGTCGTATTTCAGAGTTCTTGGGCTAAAGCAACTGTTGAAATTGTTTGTATTCTAAAACTTCATAACTGTTGTTACAGATTGTTTAGGACGGGTACATTTCTTGATGTTCATAGCAAAACAACAGTTGAAATTGTCTGTATTATTCCAAAACTTCATAACTGTTGTTACAGATTGGTTAGACGGCTAAATTTCTTGTCGTTTTTGGTTTGATTTGTCCTGTGTTACAAACGAGCATCGTAGGTAAAGATTTTTATCCCAAACATCATCTCGTGCAAGAGGTTGAAAAAACTTAAATATTTCGGAGAGATTAATTCGGTTAAAAATTTTCCACAAGCAGCAAGGTCAAAATACCTTTTTCGTTTTTTTTTTTAACAAGGAAGAAAAATTGGCGTTTTACTTTCAATTTTTTTGCACGAGGTGATGTTCAAACGATTTTTTGGCGGGAAATTTCAAGGGGAGCCATTTTGAATTTTTTGCCCAAAAAGTTGTCAGGCGAAACGCTGTGCAAATTTTTCCAAATTTTCCCGCCAAAAGTCTTAGTATATAGAGGGAACATTTTTTCTTGACACCTTTTTAATTGAAATAATCGTATTTAAATTAACTAATTAAAGAACATTTAAGGTGAATAAAAGTAATTGAAAGACAAAACACTTGTTGTTCATTGATTTAATTTTATATTGAGAGATAATAAAGACAATGAAAGCTTTACAATTATAAAACTTGTTGTTTATTGACTTTATCTTAATTACAAACAAGAAGAGAGAACCAACAAAGTAAATTCAATTTTATTGACAATATTATTAAGTACTTTTAAGACTGACTAAATAAATTACATCGGAAGGAAAAAAAAAAAAAGTGGCGCATGTGTATTTTGGGCGCCCGTATTTTTTCTAAGTTTTTTGGTGGGAAAAATAAAAATTTTAAACAGATGTTACAGCAAGAAAAGGAAAAAAAAAACGGCGCATGCGTATTTTAAGCGCCCGTATTTTTCTAAGTCTTTTGGCGGGAAAATTAAACTCGGTCAAACCGATGTTAACAAGGAAACAACTTTTACGAAAAAAAATTGATATGTTATTATCACGAAAGAAAATGGATCTTGCTACTTATTTATTTAACATCTTCGAATGGAAAGGTTTTTTTGTCTTGCTTAAACTCGACTCTCCGAAAGTTAATGTTCGAGCCGCGATCGTGTGTAATTAAATTAGTTTCCTCTACCTCAGCACTGGAACTTGTAAATGGCCCTGCTTGGTTCGTGCTTGATTGCAACTTGAAACAGCGACAGGAGAAATTATTCAGCAATCTGTAAGAAAATAAAGAGATAAATCAATAAATACACGTCTCAACAAAAATAAAAATTAAATGTTGACATGTTTGTAGTAAGTTCGCCGCTTTTTGGCCGCGCTAACTTCGAAATGCGAGGAGCTGTCTCCAATTACAGTGCGATGGACCTATGCAAAACATGCTAAAAGTTTTAAGTTTACAGGGTTTCCCTGAAACGCTGCTTATTAAACGGCCGGTTTCCACATAAAATAAACAATCGCAAGAACATTTGATGGAAGTACGCATACCCAGAAGAGAATAAAAAATTACGCCAGACACTTATCTAGTATTATTCTAAACCCAACAGAGTACTGAACGTTTCCTCATTTGTTATAAACACGCGAAGCTAGCAAAACAATTAAGCAAAAGTAATACAAACTAATTTGTACTTTGTAATGGTTTTAATTCACTTCGAGTCGATGAAAAACGAACGACAACGTTCAAGTCGGAAAAATGTTTCAATTAAATAGTTTTCATGCTTACAGTGGACTTAAATTTGCATAGAACGCGCAAATGTTCTAAAGCTTTTGACTCCACGTGCAAAACCAAAATGCAGATTAGACGGTGTCGAAGGTAGGTGGGGCAAAGCCCTCTTAACTCTTTCAAGTTTAGAACGACCAAAATGAAGAACTTTTGGCGATCGCAAGCGATGGTGTGGAAACCGGTCAGCTGGAAAAAACAAACTGGACTCTGGAGTGGACCATCTACTAATTGTTATTTAATTACTTAACAAAGTTAAATATTAACTTAAAAGTTAACAATAAACGTATGTCACGCAATACACTACGTGATTGTATGCTCACGGCAATTAATTTTGACAAAGCACTCTAAGTGTATGGTTCATCTTTCGAGAAAATTCAGAAAACACTTCCTACAAATCCACGAGACAGACATGAGCATTGACAAAAAAAGGAGAAAAAGATGATAAACAAGTAAACATGCCATTTTAATCATAATAAAAAATACGGCTGAAATTTCTGAAACAGGCGAGTTTTCTTAAGGCTATTAAGGCAAAAGGTTCAGAAAAAAATCATTTCTTGATGAGTACACCCACTTCAAACCATTCAATAAATGCACTTCACTTTTTGCCACCCACCAGGGGTGAAAAAAGCTTTAATTCAAAGAAGAGCCTCAGAACAAACTCTTCAAAAAATACTTTTCAGAAGACAATTCAAAAATTCAAATCTCACCTGCGTGAGAGAGGCGCGTGAGAGAGGCGCGTGAGAGAGGCGCGTGAGAGAGGCGCGTGAGAGAGGCTATTGAAAGGCCTTCACTTTTATAATTTGTACACTTAAGTGAACTGATTTTTTGCACTCTACAGGTGAATTGTCAATATATCAAAAGTTTCAGTGTTAAAATTTATCTGAGTGGGAGAACATTCCTTTAGAAGCATGGAGACATGTATAGCATGACATGTCATGTGTATTGTGTGACAAAAAAATAATCAAGTTCATTAACTCTTGAGGTGGTTGCATGACAACAGTTTGCAGCTCAGTAATCCATCACTTCTACTTTTAGCATGGGCATACGGGCACCTTTGGAGTTGGGGGGGGGTGGGGGGTGGGGGTGACCTTATTACCTGAAAAATATTACACTTTGCCCGAAAGCATGAGTGTTGTTCAAAGCACTCAAATCGCAGTAAACACAAAAACGTTCACAATTCTCCCGTCTAATGAAACTGTTATCATTCCAAAGATAGTTCTTTTGAAACCTTGCATACTCTATGACCTCGATCGACAGCCTAGTAAAATCAGAACCTTATAAAAGAAACAGTTAATTGTTCCTCACATACGAAAAGTTCAAAACAAGTTTTACAACGGCTCTTATTGGAGCCATTCCAAACTGCTCTTTTCAGAGCCACCACAAAAAGTCTTGGTCTTCCTTTGCTTTGATTCTTTGGACATTGTTTTGTTGATGAAAATAATATCCATCTCATGGATTTCCACGATACGCATTAAAACGATACATGGCTTTTCCAAACAGAATACCTGGATCCTTATATCATTTGACCTTAACTCCATTTTTACAAGGCAAATGTCAGAGAAAGTAGCCTACAAGTCTGGCCTTGACTACCTTTTAGAATATTTCCTGTGTACTTTTGCCCGAATCATCAGCGCTTGGCCCAAAAAATTTAAAAACTTTCTGAAACTGGGGGCCCCGGCCCGTACACCTATGATCTTTAGCATCCTGCTAGATTTTATTTTCCTTTTGCCCTAATAACTCTGAGATCTATTCTTACATTTGTTTCCAAATACACGCAATTGAAATCACAAGAAAACTGACTCTATTGTTTACTTTGCTTCATCTTAATGCCGACTCTACAATGAGTCTGGAGGGTTTTACGCTGCTACTGACTGGGCTGACCTTCTTCTGATGTCGTAAACTAGTAAAGAAAGATGTAAAGCCCAAAATGTTTCTGCCAGTTGTTTCTGTTCTTGTTATTTTGTCAATGATTGTAAAAGATACGCAGGCTATGATAAACTGACTCAGTAAAACTATTATAGACAATTTTGTCAAACATTTTATCAGAGTAAATTGTAAAAGAACAAAAATGATTTCCGAGAACAATCGCTAATAATCGATAACAATCGAAGAATCAATCGTTGTCAGTTACTATCGGAAATCGATAACTCACAACTTTTTTTCCTCATTGATTTTCATCAATAATATTACTATAAGCAATCAATATCAGTCCTTGATTGATATTGATTGTTATCGATTAATATCAATGACTGGTTTATCGATTGACTACGCCTGGGTAAACAACTCGCATAACCTTGCATATGGCTCAGTTGCCTCTGAAATTTGAATTAACCAATCAGAATTCAGCAGCTGGGAGAAATTATACTGTTCTGACCACACATGGAAGGCATGGAACTCAGACCAGGCCACTTCTCTCACTGGAGACTGCAACAAATATTCTCAAAAAGGGATTTAGAATGCCAGACACCATAACTGATTATCAAATATGTAAAACAAGAAAAATTTTGTGTATCTAAGAACAAATTTGGTGTTAAAATTGGGTCACCAGCATCTGGTAAATAGTTTGCCAAGTCTCACCAGGTAACTAGGTAATAGTTAATCTCTCATTATTCTGATTAAATCCAGATTCTCAAGTAAAGTATTAGGAAAGGCCAAAAATACTTAATGAGCATTACGTCTATTTTTGTTGACGCCATGGTTTGCATGGAAATATTTGAAAATTTGAGATGGCTTAAAACCCCCTCGGCCTCCACAGAATTTGTTTAAAGTGCCACTGAAACGAAATTTTCGTACTCTCTTTTATTAGCCCAATTTGTAGTTTCAAACGTGCTTAAAATAATGGTGAACTTTATTTCTGTCAAATCCTAACGGAAAGTGCTTTTTTCAGCTGCTGAAATCGACTTTTTGGAGCAAAACTGTGTCCGGGCTCTGGAACCGAATTTAAGGACCTTGTGACGTCACTGGTTGTATTCACGCAGGAAGCGCTATAGATTCTCTCTTGTTTTCACTTGATTTATTCAAGTCTATTTTTCATATTGTCGATACCTGCTAGTTTTCTACCTTGTAATTTCTGTCCAGTCTTGACAGGAAATACATATCATGAACGTTGGAGGGCGCCAAAGAGTGTAGATTCACCAAAATAAATGCTACAGATTAGAACAGCTCAGTTACTTTTTCGAACATCTTGATTACTCGATTGGAGATTTCGAAGACGAGTCTGGCAACTTTTATATCACGTCCTAAAGCCTAAACACGATATTTCGTCGTCTATTTTCAGCCTGGTTCTGAAATTTGGATTCTCACGTTTATCTAAGGTCTATTACACAAGGTTCGAATATATCCTCGGCAACTTTACTGCAGTTAAAGCCGTAAGCGCTTCAGCCATCCGCACAATCACGAAGTTATTAACGATCCACAAGCTTTGAGTCGAGTACTTCTTTGCACACAGAGGGCATCTTTTTATGATACTAATAAGTGAGAGTTCTTGTGGTAGACAAAATGTATCTTTGAAAATTGTGATCCGCAGCAGGGTTTGCTTTATCGCCGCATACGTATCAGTGTAAACAAAGCGGGAATTTCGCTTCTCTTTTACACGTATCTCCCAATTGCAATATTTCACGGTCGATGGATTACTTTGAGTTCTTTAGCACATACTTATGTCTATGATCTTCATTTAATGGTATCCAAATTCA
Source organism: Orbicella franksi (assembly GCF_964199315.1). NCBI lineage: Eukaryota > Metazoa > Cnidaria > Anthozoa > Scleractinia > Merulinidae > Orbicella > Orbicella franksi. Next base: position 7,654,920 of record NC_138156.1, on the reverse strand, counting down.
AAGCAATTCGTTAAAACATCACTAGTTTACACTCCTTTCGAAGGTTTATTAAACAGAATTTGAACCAATTTGCATATATCACCTTTCGCCGTCGGCATTGTCACGCTTTCTCTCGTTTCCTGAAAACATACCTGTAGGGTCATGGCAGCTTAGTTTACCTTTATAGTTTAAATTCGCTCCCTCGCATAAAAGAAGAGGGTTTCTTAAATTGTTGCTGATTGGATAACCTGTAGGATGTAACAGATACAACTGGACTAAAGGTCACTGTTGCACAATCTCGTCCGCGGTGAAACTCACAAAGCGTTCGGTTTCCTCGAAGCGAAGCGACTCGAAACTCGAAGCGTTGTTGCTGCGATTCGTGCAGCAGCAGTCCGGATAATAATTTCAAAAGCCGCTTTCTCTTGTTTTCATGTCTTTTTTACTTTATGAGTGTAGGTATTGTTTAATTGAGTGGTGGCCATTTCACCAAGAGTCCCGATCATTTTGCGATCTAAGAACTTCCACTCGTTTGCTTGCTTACATAAAATATCCTGCAAATATCCAATTAAATAGACTGAAAAGTCCCAGGATCGACTCTCCACCTCTTCTGGTCTAAGGCTACTGTTATTATCTGCTTTACAGCTCTGAGATGTCCTTAAGATGTTTTTTGGGGGGGGCTTCCAACAGTATTCTCTTCTCCCATAATCACTCTAAATTTTCAGCGCGGCATGAGAGTAATACAACCAGTGACGTCACTAGGCTGTTTTGGCCGCGCCAAGATGGCCGCCAATTTTGGGCTTAACCAGCCAACTTCGAACGGCTGAAAAAGCAGTTTTCGCTTACCATATGCGAAGAAAAAGTCCGCAGTGTTCCAAGTAAGGTTGAAACTTTATTACTAAGCAAAAATCTCACATACGAAAATTTCGTTTCAGTGGCACTTTAAACTTTGCAAAAAGTTAAATGTGTGTATCACAATTTGCTAATGAAAAATGGGGGCCACCAAGTTTGTTTTAGAGGTATAAAGAGTTAAAGCTAAAACTAAGGGTGTTTTAGGCTGAGAAGATGACCATAACTGTTACTCACCAATGATAATGTGCTTTGTGTGATACAAAATATTGTAACAGTACTTGATAAAGAGTGGCAGTATTGATCTTTCAAAGAATAAATGATGGAAAGAACTGGAATCTGTTGCCAGGCACCTTAAGCTAATTAGTAACTTTGTTACTTATTAAAACAATTGAATAAAAATTAGTCAATGGTCAAGTCCAGAGTCCAGTCCTTATTTTCCAGCAAACAATGGAAACAGGCATAAATGTTAGGCACATACTGATAGGTAATTGAAAACGAGAGCCTTTTCAATTTAAAGATAACAGTTTTTAAAGCTTCTGATTTGCTGTAAATGCTCTTGTAAACTACGAGATGACATTGATGGACCACTTTGTGTGGAAGATATTTTTCAATGCTTCATTAACAAAAAAAAACTAAAATCCAGAATTCCTGGTGTTTTTGAGCTTGTTTTGGATGGATTTCCCTGATTTGTCACAAAAGGACTAATCTTTGGAAAAATTTGGTCACATGATTAATTAACCCATTAACTCCAGAGATTTTTCCCAAAAATGATATTTTTGGACATTTTGGACATTTTCAGCTCAGATGTGAGCCAAATTAGCTGCAATCTACTCAAAAAGACATAATTTTGCAACATGACAGCATACCTTTCTTTCCACTAGCATCACATTTTATGGCATTTTTTGCTTGGGCATGTGCAGAAATCAAAATTTCGAGATTTTTGGATGAGAAAGTGACCTATGTCTTTAGGCTTTTGAGGTTTTTAATTTTTTTTGTCGCCTTTCCTTTTTCACCTTTTCTTATCTTTTTGCTGCAGTGATTGATCTTCTACTGGGCTTGCTTGCAGTTTAAAAATTCTCAAGAAAGTATCAATGAGACGAGCAATTCCTACCATGGAAATTTCTGACTATTTTTGTGCATATTTCAAGCTCCATTGAGCCAATCACTTTGATCTGTGTATTACTGGAAATATTTTTTTCCCCCTGCAGAACTTAAGTGTAGACGATGCCAATTTTGGTGAAAGGTGATGATGTCATAAGTGGAACAAACGCTAACGCTTGTCATGTCTGGTTACGGCTGGCACTGGCCTCAATGGGTTAATAAACAATTGTACAATGATTGAAAAGACTTTCGTTTGAAAATAAAGTTATCCTTTAATATCAAATTAACCCTCACCATTTTCTTGATTTCCAAGCTCTAGAGATGTCCTGACTGTGGTCCCACGCCATTTCAATCATCTTGCCTTTCCATGCATGTATAACCAAGCCAGCTGTGTATAGTTCCTCACAATTTTCCATGAGTGACGGAAGATTTTGTACCCAAAGACTCCTGACTCCTAGGGGGAGACACAATGTATACCTGCAACAAGAGAACAAAGCACATTTTAGTTTCACAAAGTGAATGTAGATATATGGTGGCCGGCTGTTTATGAGACAAAGGAGGACAGATTTTGCATGTTGACTGTGACAAATTATGGACACTGTTGAGCATAATAATTACTGATTATTGTTTTTTCACCTTCCCTGTGAATGACCTAATTAAGTCATCTGTACAGGTTGAAAGCTTTCCTGTATTGTAATCATGTGATTAAAGTAACATAAGTAATTGTTCTGGAGTTATTACTAGCACTCGGGCTCCCTTAGGAAAGCCCAAGTCACAAAATGCAAGCTGTTCTGTCTTGGTTGCCAAAAGGAGGGTTGGGGGGAGGGGATGAGGAGGGTCATGGTCTACAGGCGTTCCTAGCATAGAGCATGGAAACTGGGAATGAGAATGTGACAGATCGCTTTATTGTGTGCTCGCTCTTCGTGAACAATGTAATATACAGAATGTTGTGTTTTGCAAAAATAGTTTTGGAACGAATCACACCTTAAAACTATGTTCATCTCCAATACAAAGAGGTGACAAATCTGATGACAAATAAACTTTTTTGAAAATTGAATTTACAAGATTGTATTCACCAAGTTTGAAGGATGTAGCTTGGCTAGAAGATGCTCTGTTAGTTTTTCTAATTTTCCATACATTTGTCCGTAAATTTGGCTGGGTAGATGTAGTTCGCGGGGAAAAAATTATTGACAAATGTATGGGAAATTAAAATTTAACTGAGTGAGCGTCTTCTAACCCAGCTAGGTCCTTCAAATGTGGTGAAAAAATCTGCTACTTAGTATGGTAAATTTGTGATTCATAAAAAGAGTTATTTGCCATTGGATTCCCATACAAACACTGTAATTTCCGACCGCTATACCTGCCTGGCAAGATGGCAGTGAAAACCGTGATTATTAATATTGCTTGAGAGCCTGCCATTTAAGCAAAGTTCTTGTTCTCACAAGATAACAAATGAGCCATGTACAAAGACGAACACCTCAGATGTTGAAAAAATCAAGAATTGTCGCAAAAAGAACTTTGAAGATGAGGCAAACAGCGCATAACATTGGATAAAGATCATACTCAATGAAGCAACTTGAATAGTGAATATCTATAAGCTGTCCAAGTGCAACAGTTAACTATTGTCTTAAATATCCTGATTCTTTTATATTGTTCTTATTGTGTTCAAAAAACTTACTTGTAAATTACGATTTGATAGTGTAGAACGAAGCCTGAGTAAACGCTCTTGAAGAGTCTAGACTCATTTTTTGTAGTAACTTTAGACTGAATTCTTTAAACTAAGATACTGATAGATTAAAATCATTAAACAGAGAAAGGTCCTGATTACTGAGAGGGGGATATAAGCATAGCTTTTCATTCAAGTAAAAACTGTTTCAATCACAGTGTTTTCAGCAAAGTAAAAAAAAACAAACAAACAAAAGTGAAACTGGAACAACGCACTGAAACAAAATCACCTGACCAAGTTGCATTGATTTTCCTTTGTATTCTGATTGGTTGAGTAAACTGTGAAAACTTTTTTAAATTAATTGCAGAATGCATTCAATTTATAAACCAAAGCATCTTGCTAGAAAACTAGGTAGCCTTCAACACTCAACTGAGGACCACAACAGAGGAATTTTAATGTGGCAATACTTACAGCAGTTCTTGCTGATGGTCTGTCATGATCCACCACAAGTTTGGAATACTGTCACAGTCGGACTTCAACATTTATTTATTACAGGATGAGTTCATCGTAACAAAGGACCACAAGCATACAGAACAGACAGTAGAATGCATGGGCACAAGATCCTGCAATGAGGAAGAACCTTTTGTAACTAGACTGTAAATGTAAACTACCAGCTGAGAGATAGAAATGATGCAATTTGTTTTAATACAATTTTTTTAAAAGGTAAACCAGTGAGCAGCACTCTGCGGACTGCAGTTGTAAAACTTGTTTATTCTCCAACGCGTTTCGTCTAACTATTGTAGACTTTTTCAGGGAGTTTTACATTAACATACATTAAATGCCTGTATTTAAGCCATACTGGCAGCTATTTCGATGGCCACAAACCACAAAGGTTTGGTCAGATTTATGAAAGGGAAGAGGCGAAGCTGCAAAATATTTACGCAAGGTGTGAAAGAGTTTTGGGGGCCATGGTTTTATCTAAATCTGTCGCCCCCCAAAAATTAGCTTACTTACAAAGATTAGCTAATGTTACCGTTTTCTTGTAACACATGGTTCACTCTAAATCTGGCATTATCTGGTTGATTATATTCTTGATGCACGTGTGACTGCAGTTAAAGGTAGCCTTAAAGACAATAGTCTTTCGTGACCTGGATCTATTTTTAGATTTCTGAAAAAGCAACTTCTTTCTGTCGATGTATCGTATTTCGCAAAACAGTGGTAGCAAAAATCCTAATGGATATCGTCTAATTCGTAGCCGCCTTCAAAACCTATCCCTAGTCTCAGAGAAAGACTTGAACGAAGAAATGTTTCTAGCATACCTCATTAATTCCTCCTTGATAAACTGTGGCCCCCAAAACTCTTTCAAGCCTTGCGTAAATATTTCACAGCTTTGTCTGTTCCCTTTCGTAAATCTAGCCAAACCTTTGTGGTTTGTGGCCATCGAAATAGCCACCTGTATGGCTTAAATACAGACGTTAAATGTATGTTTGTAAAACTCCCTGAAGAAGTCTACGGTAGTTAGATGAAAAGCGTCGGAAGATAAACAAGTTTTGCAACTGCAGTCCGCAGAGTGCTGCTCACTAGTTTACCTTAAAAAAATTGTTTTTAAAAAAGTGTCACCAGGGGTATCAAACAAATGTCTGAATCAACCTGGAGGAGTAGTTCTTATCAATACCTTTTGATGAGGTTGGGGAGATTACTAATTAAAAAGAGAGAGACTTACGAGAGAGGCAGAAGGAAGGGGTGGAGGTTAACCTATTTTACAATGAGAATCTCCCTGGATATATTAAAATAGAACTAGTGGAGACCATTGGATGTTGTTTCTATTCAATAACACATTGAATATAAAAAGTTACCATAAAAAGGAGATTTAGTAGGGCAGGTCCAACCTTGTGAATTTGTTCCTTTGATAAGAGGATGGATGATTGAGAAAGCTCAATCCAATGTCAACCTCATTGTAAAGCTTTTTAACTGATAAAATGTTTTGTCAGGTCTTCCAGGTGCAAATCAAGGTTGCCTTATGTTATTGTGGCTTCCTAACAAATATAGGAATGTTCATTAAACAGGACTCTAACCTGTGATTTTAGAACACCATTTTCTATCATCCATATCATGGTTTTGATACTTATTCCAGCTTGATGTCATTGTGATCTTGTGATATTTACCTTTGATGGTAGAAAAAAATAAAGTTAGTGATCATACAATGAATGATAAAGCCTTTAATGCCACACAGAGATAGTACCAGATACCTTTCCTGTAATTGGAATTTACCAACAACAGCTTTATTGCGATGCTGTTTCATTGCCTCTTGTAGAGAAGGCTACTCATGTTTTTAAGTTTACTGGTGTTAAGCAAACTTGCACACAAAATAAGATATCATATTAAAACCAGGTACTCGGCTCCAGTTTCTGTAGCATGGAGTAGCTAAGAATACTGCTTCTACCCCTTACCCCCCCTGCCCCCCTCCCCACTGGGCCACCCTGAATGAGATGCTAGTCCATCGTATTGATTGTTACTCCCAGTATTTCTGTCAGGTTGCAGCCATAACAGTTCATTATATTTGGTACTCATTTAAATTCCTGGAAGGAGAGGTTGAGGTATTGTGAGTGTTAAGTGTCTGTAATGCCTATAAGAACGCAACGCAATCACCCCAGCCTGGGTTCAAACCCGGACTGCTCTATCCAGAGTTCAGTGTCCTGGCGATCAGACTGGTCACCGTGGCCATCTATATACTAGCTTACAAATCGATATTTAGGAGAATAGTTGACAAGCTAGCACTAACCTTTAGATTAACAAGCACAGAATTAACTTCCTGTCTCAGTCTGTCTGTTTATCTGTCCATGTGTGTCATGAGAAGTTGACATCATAATTGAGCCTCTTAGCTTAGCTGAGGTACAAAAAAATAAACAAATGTTATGGTGACGTACAGTTATTAGTGGCAAATAGTTTATATCATTTACAATATACAGTGATGATTTTCCATAGTACTTCTGACAACTCTCATGACATTAATTTCTCTTGTTCTATTGCTAGAGCTGAGGAAGTTGCTTCAAAGTGATTTGCTGAGAGCAGGCAAATTTAACATATTTAATGCATAGTTTACACTGCAGTGCAACATACTGAATGCACATGAATTTGTTATTTTCTCATTCACATAATGAAAAATCAAGGAAAACCCTCAGTGTCCTCACAGGTGTTACTCATAGGGCAAGTCCTTATTCCACTCACATTCATACATTTACCAGTAAATATTGAGGAGAATTAGGTAACAGTTAAGATTCCTTTCTTCTTTTCCTTACCTCCACTAGCTGTGCACTGTAGAAGCTTATCAGACTTATTATTTCTCAAAACAATATGATTCAGCTGTTTGCCAAAATTCTTGTCCAAAATAATTAAATTTGCTCTTAAAGGTCCTTGAGACAGATGCGATGTTGCCACAGGTCTAAAATGTGGGTGAGGGATTAGGAGCACGGTGAGCCCGAAGAACCCTCCAGTTAGTGTAATAATGCTGACAGGTAAGCCTGTCAATGATGGTGATGACAACACCCCTTGTATCTCACCTCCACCCCGCTTTAAGACCTGTTGCCATTTATAGTCAGCTCTTAGTGATGGAAATGTGCAACACTCCTAACCCCACACCCCCTTTTTCTCACCCCTCACCCGTTTCAGACCTGCACGATCAAGGCCAACAATAAATATATCTTCTCAGTTTACAAAAGGGGAAAATGTTTATAAAATCAATAGCCTCCATTTGGTGCGAAAATGTGCTAGGATATTTGTCTGCGGACATTATCTGTTCCGAGAAGTGGACAGTTTTCTGAGAGCGTAGCTTGAGGAAAACTGTGAGCTTCGAGGAACAGATAATGTCCAAGGACAAATATCCTAACATATTTTCCTGCCAAATGGAGGCTATTGTGTTTATTATCCTTCAAATCTTTATAGCAACATGCGCAAATTGGGGGAATATTCAGTCACCTGATGTGTTTAGACCAATTGTGCATGAGCAAAAATATTTGATGGATGATAAGGGGATTTAGCAGTCAACAAGTTAACCACAGAAAGCAACTTCAATGCATAAAATTAATAATTATTAATTTCCGTATAATCAATACGTTTTTATAAGCTTGTTCAACTTTCCTGGGTTTAACTTAACGGCTCAAAGTATTAGACAGACGAAACAATCCATATATAAAAGCGAATTCACCAAATAAAACTAATAAAGCATAACAGGTAAGTTAATTACCTTCACAGAATGCTCTCAACGCATACACAACTCTTCGACGACAGTTGCATGCGTCCACTCCGCCCGGTTCCACTTGAGGTAAAACTTTGATTAATGTTTACAGTACTTGAACGTAGATATTATGGGTAGCAAAGTCGAAATTTTGAGGCTAACATCGTTGATTTAACCGATTATTTCCAGCAAAAACTACGGAACAAAGTTTAAATTTAGCTCCGTTCTCTTTCCGCGTGCAAAAAGCGCCACAAATTCATGAATTAATGAATTAATTATAATTTATGCTCAGTTATTCAAATTAACCAGAGTCCTTCAGTGTCTCACTCCAACTATTGAACAAATCTTTTTTAATCTTCTCCGAGTTCCTCAATACTCTCATATTTTAGCCAAAACACCAGGATATTTCGGATGAAATTGAAGTAGTTCGGAAGATTTTCTTTAGGTCGAAAATTTAATTCCTCTTTGATTGCTTATTGCAGTCGAAAAATCCGGACATCTCAGCAGTTTCTGCTACTTCCAGCCTTCGTTTTAAACCGCGCGATTTTCACAACGAATATGGATTGGAAGTACTGATTGTAAGTCAGCAGATTGTTTGAATTTGGCACCCTGAATCTTCTACTTTTTCCTGACCCTCCGTCGACAGGGCGTGGCCGGGTACCAAGTTTTATTACCCAGTTGATGGCTATGGTGCACAGGTGCAGTGAAGGCGTGGCAGTGAGGGTGTGGCTGGATACCGAAGGTATTCAGAACCTTCACAGGTCACTTGTGTAAATCTACAGCGGTCATGGTAAAAAATTGAGCAGCCACTTATAAAATTCAAGCCAGGACTGAGGAAAAAGTCTTTGGGTTGAGGTTGTACAAAAAGGGAGTGAAGTTGACATTATCTTGGCTCCAGAGGAAGAGATGGCAGACCCTTCGAGACTTCCTCACATACAACTGTCAATATTAAAGACGGTTTGTTGAAATTTTAAGTCTCGTTTCTGACAAACAAAATATTGTTCAAGTGGACTATGACTTTATTAATTAGTGTAGTAGGCCTCAAGGTGGACAAAAAAAGCACGAAAGAAGAAATACCCGATAATAAGCCGAAAAGACGAGGTCAAAATGCCACAGACCAAGACACCCCCACACGAAAAGAAGAGTGAGTGATCAAGCCTAAAATCTACGACTTCTGACAGCTGAAACCAAACGGAGTCACACTGCCTGTGAACAGGCTCCGCCTGAAAGTGTTTGACCGCGGCTATAAGGGTCGGGAAGGAACTGGTTGACAGTGATGTGGTCGTTTGACAGTAATCCTTTTTCTTTCCTCTTCGCCTCATCCTCGACTAGAGATCCTGCTCACAGGCTACAGGCTAGAGGTCACAGTAAATATCAAATGGCCTGTCTATTCTGGAAAAGGATCAGGTTCACTAACATCATGGAGACCAAAGGAAATTCTTCGCGTCCCCTCAAATACTCTTGAAACGTTTCCCATTTAAAACCGATACTTAAGGTAAGCAAAAGGGACTCATATACAAGAGGAAAAATTATTTATTCAATTTGCTTACAGCGATCAATTTTCTTATATTATATCCATTCATTTCTACTAGACTTCTGACAGGTTATAAATACTGTTTAATTTTTGTTAATATAAACACCTATTTTTTTAAGGATTACATATGGATCTGTAAGCATCAATGACGTCAAAATGACGTCACTAACGCATGTCAATCTATACTGTTGCGCTTGACACAGATCATCTTTCCAAAGACTTCCACGGAGCTATATAATTGGTTAAACAATCTAACCAATCACTGCAAACATAGCATTTTGTTTAACCAATCAGATGCAAACCACTCAATCGTGACTGTTGACACGCGTTTTCCCGCGCTTGGCACAAGTCACCTGTCTTCCCTTCTAGTTCTGATTGGCTCTTTGAGCTACGTACGTTTGTCGTATTTGGTCAAACTGATTTCTTTGGTTTCAGTTTAATGACAGTCCTCAGAAACCTGCTTTCTGTAAACATTCACGCCATAAGAAGTGCAGGCCATCAGCTTCTGACGACAGACAAGTGATTGCGTTTCTCTTAGTACGCGATTTTAATTTCTATTTCAGCCGGACCGTTTATTAAGAGCTAAAGAATCACTCGAAGTTTAGTTCACAAAAATAATTGCTTACGTCTATCTGGTTCAATCTTCTCTACCAACTTGGTATTAACTTCACTAAGAAATAAAATAACTTATCATATCTACCGTGCTTTATAAATAATCTTATTCGATATTAGATTACCTCAGTATATTGAATATTCAGTGTACAAACGTGGAGGGATTTTAAGATTTTGTCCCACAGCCACCGATAATATACATACGACATAAACAGAGTGGAAATTAGTGTCCTTGATGTATAATAGTTTATAATATATCTTTACTTAGTTACTACACTAGAAATACAATAGTTTAGCATAGTTACATATTGTAATAGATTGTGTTACTTTCATCAATAAACGAAAATCTAAGCAACTTTTATTTGGTATATCGTAAAATGAACATAACGTTTTCATTTCATTTTGTTCACTGTGTGTTTCAAAATGCCTTTATAAACTTTTGAAGACATCGAAGCAAGACAGTCTGAATCGTGAATACGCTACGGTATATTTTCCTGGCGATTTTAAGTGTACAAAACTGGTATTAAACATGCTTGGAAACTTCAATGTCCGAGTCAGAAGAATAAACATCAAGAATGTGGTCGCGCAAGCATTTCTGGGATCGTTGGCGCAGGAGCAGCAAAATTCAAAATGGCGGGAAAGAGAAACATGACAAAAACAGTCGAATATGTCTGTTCACCATCATTAGAGAGCTTAAGAAAACCACGACGGCAACGGCAACGGCGCTAAACAAAAGGTTTAATGAAGAGAACAATGGCTATGCACGTGCGTTATAATTCTTGGTACATTTCTTTGCCGTCCTCTGCAAAACAACAACGTGAAATGACGAAATTTTGCGTTGTCTGGAGGACGTGAACCACGACGGCTAATTTTTTGAATTTATATTTCGAATTTATTGGTGTGTCCTAGATTCAGTTTCGTGATGGCTTCGACAGTCATAAACAAAGTAAATGACTTCAGGGTACCGCTAGATTCGTAGGTAAAATATAAAATCATTTTTTAATCGACGTTGTCCTCGGCGTCGCCGTCGTGGTTTCTTAAGCTCCCTAATATTATGAATCAAGACCTCATCGCCCAACACGTTTGTCGAAAGCTTTTAGTACTAACGAGGACGAAATTTTACATCAAACTTCAGCACCAAACTCTTCAACCTACCAACCACGCAGTCTTCCTGTCCTTGAACGATCCCAGATATCCTTGCGAACTTAACTGGCCCCCACACACTCCCTCCAGTTCAGGGAGTGACAATGGCATTACAAAAATTTAATTCATTCAAGTTCGTTAAACAACCCTTATAAATCGTTTACAAAATATTTATCCGACAGGAGCACGAATGATATCCAAATTTTTGACAAATATTAAAAAACCTTCATGGGCGATTTTAAACTTAAGTAATGTGTTTCAAGCTATCACTTATCATCAGTAATGAACAAGAAAATTGCATTTCATATATCCATTCAGACACAACTAAACGCTAAAAATACTTTTCGTATTTTGTAATAAGAACGTAAAACTAAAGAACGTAAAATTTCAACGTCACTTAGAAACAGCCTGTCCTTTAAAGACTGAACACTGAAAAAAAAAGCAACTGGAAACTTTTTTCCTCTTTCAATTGAACATTTCCTAGGCGTCTTTATATTGCTTTTCAACTATGAAGGCAAATCTACGTAATTAAAACGTTTCTCGACATTTTCAAAACTTACAACTCCGTGGAGTTATGAAAACTTTTCCAATATGGCGCCCACGAGGAACAAGCCATCTCGTTTACAATAACATATATGACTCTTCGGCTAACCCGACACACGTTGGAGAAGTATGTATTTGTGACTGTTTGTTGTTCGCGCTGGTGAACCTTCACTCGAACAATACGTACCATGTTGCCTGATTCACCAAGTCGAGACCAACTACCGTGATGCATCTTGGGATATTATATGAGCCTATCTTGCTGAGCTTGAACTGGGGCAGCATCCGTGCCTTTTCTCGGATCCAGTCTATGCATGAGTTCTGGATCCGCGGGGAGCTGGAGAGAACTAAACTTAAGGAACCAGAGGAAGATACCGACTTGGCTCATGACGTCGAGAGTTCCTTTAGCGAGGTCGGTCGGGTCTGTGGAGCCTGACGATGGACGAAGAATGTTCGGACCAAAGACAGTCGCCAGGTTATTTTGCCCCATTTTATTCTCTTCTTGATGTTCGCTTAGTCTGAATAGGAGAGGAAATCTGTTGATTATGTAATTGAACCAAATAACAGCCCAAACCCAAATACAGTATAAGAAAGTAATTCCCTCACTCGAGAAACCCAATAAGCATTTTTGAGTTTAAAAAACATCAGGTTTGGTGGAAAACCCTTTCACATTTATTGAACTGAATTTGACTGACTTGCATGAAAATGAAAAGCTGGTAAAACTTATTTTAACAGCGAACATTTCGCTGGAAAAGGGTTACCACGCTCCACACTTATATATACACGGCACATTGACAAGGTATCTTTCCGAAAGAACTATTTAACTCAATAAAAAATTGTTATTTCCCTTGAGACTTCTTTAATCACGCGGTGATTAAGAGTTAGCCAGTCTCACCCCTCCCTGGCCTACGTTTTTCTAGCGCTATAGATCACGTGACATACCTTCTAAGATGATCGAGTAGATAGATGCTGGTGTGGCGGTTTGGTTTGGGTAACGATTCAAACAGCTCCATCATTGCTTTCTTCTTTCCTTCGGGATCTTTGATTCCTGAAAATATAGAGCCAGCAGTTTACAATTAAAATGAGAAACCAAGAGCGCGAGAATCAAAAATATAACAAAAGACAGCTACAAAAGTAACAGCAGCAACAACAACAATAACAACAACAACAACGACGACAACGACGAAGACAAAGACGATGAGGTGGACCACACCAGAACACGCTAAAGTAACAAGCAAGTAACCAGTGGTAACACTTCGATTGTCTTTGTACTAAACCCAGGAAACAACCCTTGTAAAAAACACTCATGCATGCCTGTAACTTCCATGTTGTTCAAGATTCATTTTCAAACTTTGGTACACTACCACCCTCTTCCAACCTACGCTATCTTTATTGTCCCCAGACGTTTTTTTTTTTTCGCAGGAGGCACGCCAGTTGGCTCGTTCATATCCCACGCGCCAGGTTAATATTTCGCCAAGCTTGCGATCTTGACGAACTCAAGACAAAACAGAGAGTCTGTGAACAGACTATTTTAACCGTTGAAACAATAATATTAACAACTGCGAAACGAAAATACATTAGCCTACCATTTGCCTCGACGAAATTAGGATAAAGGTCGTCTGTAAACAGCGGCTCTGGAAGGTCCCTGAGGTAAAGCTTAAGGAGTCCTGCCACGGCATGGATGTCCGCCTCGGCCACTTGCACCAGAGCACTTTGACTGTCTGAGGGACGGACACAAAAAGGGACCTCAGTGAGTTATGTACCAGGGCGTGAGGTCACAATAGGACAAGGGCAAGAAATAGGGGACTAATTGGGTAACGCATTTTAAGACCTACGTTTAAACGGAAAAGATACTGACAGAAAAAAAAAATCGCCAACAGAATCTGACTTTTATACCTTTGTTTCCTTTCCATGACAGTCAACTATCGCTAGCGCGTTTTCATTATCAAAATTTCAAGTAAAATTTCCTGTAATGTAACTTCTGATGTAAAAATAGAAGCTAATTCATTGGTAAAATTCAACTCAAACAGTCTGCAAGACTACTTGCTCGCGTTTTCTAATTTCTTAATCGATTTAGCGTTATGTACAATATTCCATCATGTACTTAGTCTACTTACTGTTGTCAAAAGCTTCTTTCAGCCTACGGACTTCTGACGTTGCTCCAGATAAACGATAAATTCCTACTTCGTCCATGCCTAAAAAAGTAAAACATATTTCTTCTAAAAACTTCAAAAACCCATCCAAGAAGACGCCACTTTCTAAGCATTTGTTGCTGAGCAACATAACGCAACTTTCCGAGTGTTCGTCAGTGCTCGGGCAACAATCTGATTGGCTGACAAGGGGTTTTTCATACCGGCCTCCGAATCCTCTTGTTGTTGAAATCAGATAACCCACTTAATGCGGTTGAAAAGCATGTCAAGAAACTTACCAAGAATCCCTCTAACATGAAAAACTGACAATGGCATATTATACCGACCTCTTCTTTCGATTTCTTGCACGCATCCGATGACAACCAAAGGAATGTCGCTTTCTTCTCGTCTACAAAAAAGATCTAAGTCAGTTGTGATGCTGGCAAAATTTGCTTAAACAAACTTCGAATGCTAGTAAAATAAATTCAATTGCTATGTACAATCTGGGACAGATATATTACCTTGAAACCGTCGCGATATCAACTCCAAACACTCCCTTCTCACTTAGCGATTTTTTCCTCTGAATTCCATGAGGGGTCTTAGAGTACTGTAGCGATAGCGTGACGGCACCCTGCGTGACAACCACAATACGTTACAACAGCGGTAATTCTTGGCTAGCGGTTTTTTGATTATTCTTAAAAGACGCCCAACCCTCTGCTCTGTCCGTTTCAAATGTAAATTGAAACGAACAGTGGGAAAAAGGTCACACTTAAACTCGTTACAAAGTGACTGACCAGAAGTGCCACCAAAAGGCATTTATTCTCCACAAGAAATACATCTTATCTCACTACTACGTTGCCTTCTCGTTTGCAAGACCCAGACAAACGGACCCAACATTTCAACGCAATGTTATACAACATTGTTGAGCACGTTTGGCAAACCTGTTGCGCCATCCAACATTTTCCAACATCTTGCAACAGAGTGGCCAAACGTATTCAACATGTCGTGCGTTTAACCGGGACTTTACTTGTGTCGTGTTCAGGAAAAGTGTTGCCTTAAAGAGACTAATTCACGAAACATAACAGTAGCGATTCGTAAATTTCTTACCTGTTTATCCAAGGTGATCGTGATGGTCTGCTTCTTCAGATCCGTCAGGTTTTCCTTTAACAGCTAAAAGAACGTACAAGATGGTTATTATAGCCATCTAAAATTGACAAATTGCATGGACAGCATTACGAGATCACGCACAGACGCATGCTCGTACGCAAGAAACATGCACGCACACAAACGCGCGACTCACCTCTATTTTTCCCTGCGCGCAGTGCTCGTCAAAGTTAAGCCTGCTTTTGGAGTACACGTGCAGCTTTAGTTCTCTTGTGCCTTCCACCTCGATATCAAAGTCCTGCGGATGAAGGTGAACCAGTGAGAAGTATAACACTGCAGTTGTTAGCTAACCCTTCAATTGACTGCAAACTTAGCAGTGCTGTAATCAGAAAGCCGCCATCTTGAAAATTGCGATCGTCACGCTAGCATTGGAACTGTTCTCAGTTACACTGAAATACGTCGACCAATATTTTTTGGTACCGTTTGTTGTGTGTCAAGTTTAGAACCTTGTCAAAACCTGGACTATGGTACTTAAAGAGGAAAGAGGTAACAGAATCACATATCTTCTTCTACTAACCTGGTCCCACACAGGCTCAGTTGTTGCTTTACATGTTCTGGTCTTGGCCTTTCGGACAAACTGACCGAAATGATCAACTTCTATCACGCAACTAAGATCTGAAATAACGCACAATTACTTCAATACGGTGAAATAGAAGTAGGTAGTAACGAAAGCAAATTGAACTTAAGTAAGAAGCGAGAAAAACGATGGCAAGGGGTTAAGGCGAAGTGGAAAACGGAGGCAGGGAAATCACTTCATTATCGCCGTGAGGTCATCGTTTTCAAAAAGCTTTCTGTCCTCACGAAAACGAAAAGCCGGTGTTTTCAAATTCCTCTAGTTTGAAGAGCGTGTTTTCGTGGCGGATTTGTGTGGACGGAAGGCCTAACCGTAGAAATAAAGCTGCGTTTTCAAATTCCTCTAGTTTGAAGAGCGTGTTTTCGTGGCGGATTAGTGTGGACGGAAGGCCTAACCGTAGAAATAAAGCTGCGTTTTCAAATTCCTCTAGTTTGAAGAGCGTGTTTTCGTGGCGGATTAGTGTGGACGGAAGGCCTAACCGTAGAAATAAAGCTGCGTTTTCAAATTTCTCTAGTTTGAAGAGCGTGTTTTCGTGGCGGATTAGTGTGGACGGAAGGCCTAACCGTAGAAATAAAGCTGCGTTTTCAAATTCCTCTAGTTTGAAGAGCGTGTTTTCGTGGCGGATTAGTGTGGACGGAAGGCCTAACCGTAGAAATAAAGCTGCGTTTTCAAATTCCTCTAGTTTGAAGAGCGTGTTTTCGTGGCGGATTAGTGTGGACGGAAGGCCTAACCGTAGAAATAAAGCTATGTTTTTAAATTCCTCTAGTTTGAAGAGCGTGTTTTCGTGGCGGATTAGTGTGGACGGAAGGCCTAACCGTAGAAATAAAGCTATGTTTTTAAATTCCTCCGGCGTAGTGTGGACAGGGCCTAAAATGGATTGACTGTGGAGAATCTTGAGCACGTAAATCCCAGATCCTACATTAAACTCTTGTTACAACACCAAATTCCTTTATGAAATTCCTTTGTTTTAAGGTACACTAACAGTTGATCAAGTTTCTAGTCCAAAATGTTTGGGAACATTGAATACATTTATTACAGTTTGGAGAAGGTAAATAAAGTAATTATTTAAAGTAACAATTATGTTCCAATCGGAGCCAAGTTTTTGTCAGCTGAGTGAAAGCTCTATCTTAGGGAGAAAGTGTATGTTGTTGTACATGCATCTGTTCAAACTTTTGCTATGATATCAGCTGTCACCTCACTAGACTAACTACGTATCTTGATTTCATTACTTCTACCCAACAACTGTCGAAAGTAATCCTGTGTTTGTTTTGAATCTGCGTCTGCTTTTAAAGCTCTCTGATTGGGTAATAAAACTCGTGTGACGCGCTCTACCAATGAGAGTAAAGAAGCTGCCCTCTTAGCCAATCAGGTGCGTTACCCAATAGAGTCATGATTTGGTTGACATGACTTTACCACGCTGGCATGCAGCCACTTACGTGCTTATGGTTTTTGTTCTAGTTAAGTTTTTAAGCTACATATGGGCGTAGCGTTCGGCCGGGTTATAAATACAGCTTAAACTTTCCGGAAGTCGTTAAAACCCAGCATTTTCGCTTAAATTAAGGAAGCAGCCCTAAATTCTAGATTAAAAAACCATATTTCTTATTTACTTTAAAAGGATTACCGTTTTTGTGAAATCCTCGACCAGAATGTATCTGCACGTACAGTAGACCATTCAAAAGACCCTTGTCTGAAAAAACAATGAGAAAAACGTCATGCGATTTGTGTAACTGATACTCAAAAGTAGCATTTACCCTCAGCTATCCTTAAAACGAGTTTACCCGGCCATTGTAATACAATCTTTCACTGTCACTATGGCCTGAGAATTTTGGTGTTACATCAAGACAGTTTATTCCCTGGTTGATCATTTTCTTCAGTCTCATCACTTGTCTCTTTGATAAGGTATTGGAAGTGCAAGGAGAATTGAGATAATGCGTTAATCCTAGGACTTAACGGGTTAACATTTTTATTACTATTAATAGTAAAATGGAGGCTGTACCTTCTTTCATGGAAACTTTACCCAATGATCTGCAAGTTCTCAGCTGAAAAAAGGAAAAGATAAAAAATGATAAGTACTTATCACAAAAAATACCCAGTGAGCAACAAACATGCAACGATAAAATCGTAGTTACGGGGGATAGAAATAAAAGATTTCTCTTTCGGCCTGACATATATCATGTTAGATGTTTTGCATTCCGTCTGAAACGAGTCTAACAATGAAAAATGTCCCAGTCGTTCCCTGGTTCCTGCTGGTTTAAACGATCTTTTCAAGGTTTTATTCCATTTTACGACCATGTTCTTATCAAGATCACGTACAACAGTGCGAAAAACCCCTAAATCGACGAAAACTGTGCTGGCGATTAAAAGTGCATCTGTCAGGCCGCGGGAAATTTTTGAACAAGGTGTTAATTTCATTAATAGAAATTGCCTAGTTAACCCTGCACAAGGACAAAACTAAGTCGCCACACGACTGTTCAAGAATGCGTAAATATGGCAAAAACGTATTTATCGCATATTCAGTTGATTGTATTAGAGTTATATGTCAGCCGGATTCTAAACCACAAGTAAACGAAACGAAAAGATAAACATCCCAGGGAAGGCGTGTTTCTACACAGCAGGAGATTCAACGAGGAAATCTTGTACAGTGAAACTTTTTTGGCACGATAACAACATCTGAAAATCGAGTTACGAAGACAGAAGATGTCTATGGCGTATTGTTTGCTTACATACGGAATACATGTCAAAAACGCGCGGCATTGAGAGGAATATAAACTGACATCGTGACATGATGAAGACAGTAAAGAGAAGCCGGTTATTCGGGTCCTAAAATACAGATTTTCTCCGTGTTATTTGCGTACGAAAAAGCCGCAATTGTTCGTGGTTCATTAAAAATTCACACCGAAACTGCCTTAAGCTCGATCATTAGCGAAAAAATATACGCAGTTTAAGAAATTAAGCTTCGTAGTCGAGGAGAGCAGTTTCAACCGCAACTTGCGATTGCAACATCTCTTATACAAACAAAACTAAGAGTATAAACTTCCCTGAGTGAAATTCGGAGTGAATAAAAAGAGAGTAGAGTCTTCTACAGTGTTAATAAGCTCAGAAAACAATTGTAAGTGCACAGAACGACATTGCTTACCACTGTTTGGGAATCTTTTAAAAAAGTAGAGTCCGAAGCTCTTCGTAGCAGGCGAATATTCGGTGACCACGATCCACGGCGAAGAAGAGGCGATTTCTTCTCACTGCATTCTACCGGAGTAGCCGAACCTCGCCGAGCAAGCCTCACGTTAGGAGATAGCGTAAACTTAACTTTCGCCGCCATGAGAGCGACGCAGAAAGAAGTACTAAACGAGGAGTGCTGCAAATTTAAAGAGTCAGCCCCGAGTTACTAAAACCGAATTGTGGCGCTAATAGATACCTGTGTCAACAGATGGGCTGAAACGTAATTAATCTGTCAGTTTAATCGCTTCTGTATGCCGCTCACACACGTTACTTGCTGTAAACAAAACCTCCTGACCAATCAACGATGTTGTTTATAAAAACACTATAATAGAGATATCTCAGTTTTCTGCCAAGAGTGCAAAAGTGTGGGCTATCAAGTGTAGAGTTAGCAATATTAAGGCAGTAAGGGAGACAAACCTTCTTACAAGCCTCCAAAAAGTGGTGAAGTTCTATCATGCTAAGCTGGCCGTCAGTTGAAGGATTATCTAGGACGAAGGGCATGACATTTAATTAGAAAAACGTGAGAACTAATAGAAAAGTGCACTTGCTATATTTTAAACGATGTCTAAATTGTACAGTTGCTCTTAAAAATGCACAACTCTTTTACTGCCGAAGGTGCCAACGATCTGTCACAAAAGTAATGGAAAAGTCGTTATCCGTCTGCGACACTTTTCTTTCAAAAATATAAATCAATTTAAAATTGCTTTGAACTGAGTAAATATTGACTCGGAAGTCAAAGTGTACGCCATGTTCGAGTCTCCTTTTATTAACAGCACCACAAAATACAATGATAATTGTATTAACGCTTCTATTTTTACCTTGCGTTTGCTCTAAAAGCGGAATTATCGCTTCTTTCCACTCAGCTCTCTCAACATCACTTTTACAAAGCAATGTGTAGGTCTGTAGAATCAACAAAATAGATTATACAGTATATTTTGTCTGAAAGAGTTTTTTAGAATTCCAAGGGAAATATTTCTTCTCGTATTTTGTCTTTGTAGCCACTTAACAGACCCAACAGATTACATTAATCTACTTAAACACGCAGAGACCATGCAAAACTCGAATGTTTGCATAAAACCTAAAAATTGTCACACCAGGGGGGTTTGTAAGTGATAATTTATTTACGATGCAAAATTGATAAAATAAACTTTCATAATTTACATAGCAACAACGATGGGAGAAAGAGATTTGTTTAAATAAACCAAGTTCACTGCCGAACTCAGTGGTACACACTGTCGGTCCTTTCTGAATTAATTTTAGTATAAAGTAAAAAGGGTAGAGACAAGCTCAATCATTGAATCTTCGCCGAATCAGATTCTTGGGTTGCCACGTGGCGCTTTTCAAGTTCCAGAAGGGTTGCGTGACAAGCTATCAGATAAGAGATCTTTTGTGCGTGATTGCGTGGCATACCTTTCCCTGCTTGTGATACAGTGTTAATGGTAGACTGGGAACGGCCAAGAGCAGGGCAGCTTCCTAAACAGTCCAAGAAAACAGAAATATTTTACAATACGAAGAAGTTAATTAATAAGTTAGAACTAAAGGTACTCGCTGCAGTTTCGTATTGAATCATGAACTTTGCCATAAGAAGGGCAGAAATTAGAAGAAGATTCATTTTGCATTTGGTGCTTTGTTGGTAGGACTTCCAAATACTTAGAAAAAGTTCAACAAAAGCTAAACACGTTGTCTGTGTTATTCTCGATGCGCCAAAGTATATCCTTCCACTAAGAAAAGAGAATCCTGTTTCCTCTATTACCTGCTCAGCTAGACGCTTCTTCATTTTTTCCACAATCTTTGAAGTGGACTGTGCCCGACGTCGCTGTGAAGAACATAACAAAAAGACTAAAATCAAAATAAACAAAGAACGCAAAAATAATCACTGACTGGGAACTTGTGGTTCACGATTAACTGAGGCACCATCATTTAAAGTAAGCATGATTTTCGCAAATGTAAAATTAAACTACGATTTCAAAATACTCAACAATGTTTTTAATTTGTGCCATTACTTGACAA
Organism: Orbicella franksi; assembly: GCF_964199315.1. Classification (NCBI taxonomy): domain Eukaryota; kingdom Metazoa; phylum Cnidaria; class Anthozoa; order Scleractinia; family Merulinidae; genus Orbicella; species Orbicella franksi. Next base: position 7,634,166 of record NC_138156.1, on the reverse strand, counting down.
ATGCAAGAGCCCATCAAGAAGAGGGGGGAGAATTCCCCCATCGAAAGGGATATTACACCTAACACCTGGGGTTGTTACCAGTTCCCCGAAAGAAGGTTCCATATGCCATTGTTGACAAATGCTGGAACACATCAGGAAAAGGCGAAGAATGAGCCCATCGGCAGGGATATTAGACCTAAGCCCTAATATTCTTGTCTGTCCCCCCCTCCCCTCCCTTCCAGCAAACACAACAAACAGTCCAGCTGTAATTCTTTAGCTTCCCATCCAACGCAAAACGCAAATTAACCATCGGACCATAATGCTTCCACAGTGATGTTTGAGTCACCGACCGGAGAAGACCCCGAAGACAAAGTTAATCCTGAGGTGAGTTACACTAGTTTTCTATACCTTGCTTGAAGGCGAGGAATCTGGGCTGTGAAAACCACTGACCCCTTCTTCTCGTCGGATTTCCGCTTTGGTGTTTGCAATCCTGCTCTTCAACAAATCAAAATCAGCTTTGCTCGTTACTGGAATGACTTGCGGCGCTGCAAAAACAACAGCAAAACGTAGCGATGTTAGAGAGAGAGGATAAGAGTCATGACAATCTGACTGGATGCACGAATCTTCAATTGTGAATAGAACGCTACAGAAATGTTGACAATAAGAACGGGTTGAAGCGGGTATAAACACCTCTGGATGGTGCCAACAGTCTACTTAGTGTTTCAATCTGCTCTGGGGGGAATCAAGTGAATTCTGAAATCTGATTGGGTGGATGTTAAGTTCTTAAAGGAGCTCAGTCATGGTAATTTCAGTTATTTTGGCGGCGTACAAACTTCGCGTACAAAATTTTCTTTAAGTTGCAAAAAAAAAAAAAAAACCTGAAAATAGCGGTTTACTAGTAAGATAGGAAAACACTAAAGAGATAATAATAAACCACAGAGAAACAAGGATGATTTAAGGATGGAGAAGATTGACACGGATTGCAAACGACGAACTTGAAAAATTTAGGCTAAAAAAGATATTAATGTGCTGCTTAGGAGAGAAAGCCTAATGCTTGACTGTCGAGATGATAACCATCTACGGATAATATTTTTCAGTAAGCGTTGTTGTTAAAGGTTAACAAGCACAAGTTAGATACAAACCTTCTGAGATCTCCGTGGGATGAAACTGTAAATCCTGCAAAGGTACATACCACTTGCACACATACTGTTCGCTCCTGTGGACAAACACACGTGTCAGCTAACTTTAGAACATGTGTGTATATATTAAGTAGCTTTATACTCGGCTTTTCTCTTGACATTTGGGAAATTGGTTCGCTTTGTCGTATGCACCTACATGATTTTATAAGGAGGAATGGGCCTAGGTAGCCTATAAAAGCAACAGACGTCTGGGAGCAGGTTGCGGGAACTCAATGTTTAGGTTCAAAAGAAGGAAAAAATAAAGAGGACTGTTGGGGAAAATATCGACCCATTGCAAATGCGTGGAAAGGCAGCAGTGACACAGCAAAGCATAAAGGAGGAGTATCTTGCTATTTGCTAAAGAAGTAAGCGAAATAGCGCAACAGTCACGGAAGAGTTTTGGGATCAAACCTTTTCTTCGCCAGTTCAAACAACAAACGATCCAAAACAACAACCTTCACGTGAACGCTAGAAACCCCAAATGTACAACAGAGATACAGAGACAAAAAAACGATCATGCAAAGAAGCGAGACATACCTGGCAGTTATTTTTCTCTTTGTGCAAATGATGTAGTCATTGAATAGGAAGAGATGTCTAAATTTGCGAACTCCATCTGAAACAAAAAGCAAAGTTACAGTTGCGAACACTGACTAAAAACGAAAGTTACGATAAAACGCGTGAATGCAGTTCTCAATAAGCTAACGAAACTCAATATAAAAACACAGCCAAAAGTACCTGAAAGCTCGACAATAAATCCATCTTTTATGAGTCTGTGATCTCTCTTCACTCTGCCAGGCATACTCTGGAAAAGTCCACATTTAATAATTTAATAACACTCGAAACTGCCGAGAGTTTCCTTGCATGCCTAAAAGCGCTCATATGATAACTATCGAAAGTAATTGTGTTACGTTGGTACACAAAACAAAACAAAGACCATGGTCACTGTTAAGAGTGACAAAGACATAATTTTCTGTTTTAAAAATATAGAAAACAAACGCAATCATGTTGGAACAAAACTTTAGGTCTCCATTTGGCCAATCATAGGTATCACCGTATGCCAAACTCGGAAAAACGAGCGTCCGTAGAAATACTTAACAATTAATTACTGGTCCCGAGGGATTTTGTTTCCCGAGAATCTCGATGTTTCCCGAGACGAAGTCGAGGGAAACATTGAGTTTCGAGGAAAACAAAATTCTTACAAAATTTTTCCTATATAGCAAAACAAATGGGTCAAACCGGTGGAAAACAAATAACCACTTTATTGACAACTGACGAGCATCAGCGGTCAACATTTCGCGGGTAACAGTGAACTGTTTCCCGTTTGACGTCATAGTTTTCGCAATGTTGCCTACTCATGACATTTGGCGGGAAACAGTTTTATTGTTAGATGTCATGTAACAAAGTTGATTGAAGTTACGCAACAGTCGAAAAATAAGGATTTGTATGGGAAAAAACTGTTCTGTTCCTAAAAAAAATATGAACGAGTACATGTATGAACAAGAATGAACCTACTTCACCTCAGGTGCGTGTTTCCTTGTTTCTCGTAAGGTTTCTAGGTCAACCTCACTACAAACAAGGAAACACACACTTGAAGCGAGGTAGGTTTATATTTATTCATACTTGGTAATATTTTTTTTATGCTTAAGAACAGAACAGTTTTTCCCATACAAATCCTCATATTAACTTCGACTGTTGCGTTGTTGACTCCGTCTACTGCATGTATATGGATGCTCATTTTCTGAGCTTGGGCTACCCGAGGGCCAAGTTTTTTCAAAAGTCAATGTAAACAATAAAAAAACATGTTTGAGACAATAACAGTACGTACCCCGCCATCTCTGTCATCACCACTGATTTTTGCAAGAAACTCCTTGGTCGAGTTCAGTACATTTGTTAAAAGTTCAAAATCTGCGTGATCCTCTGGCGTCTGTTTGATCAAGTCCTGAATACAATCGTTAAAAGACAGTATTCATCAGTAAATGCTTGCTAATCTTATGAAAGTAAATGATCTGCTGACAGGTAGAACCTTTTAACATTAATTTACCAGCTTACTAAAAAATATTAGTGAAAAAAGGTTAGGCTTTTTACGCCCAACTGGTTCATCGCTCTCAGCGTTTTACTCCAGTCTCTGTAGCATGAACCAGCTATGAGTATTGCAACTTCCCCGACAGGTTACTCCCAGCATTCTGTCAGGTTACCTGAAGAATTTGCCCACACCCATTTATAACCCAAGGTAGAGAGAGGCATTGTGAGAGGAAAGACTACATCTCAGGAACACAACACATTAGGACCACAGTCAGGGCTGTAACCCGGACCAGTCAGTCCAGAGTCAAGCGCATTGACCATTAGTCCACTGTACTCCCACACAAATAATAAATACCCTTATCTTATAAGAACAAATTCCAACATGGATTACAAAAGAATTATAATTAATAATTAGATTATGAGCTCGAGATTTCTATGTGGTAATAGTTGATGAGGCCGAAGGCCGGATCAACTATCACCTCATAGAAATTGAGAGCAAATAATCTTATTGTTATAGTAGAATTCTTACTAAAATTTACTTCAAATAACGGTTTCCAATTATTTCTTGACATATAATTAAACTTTGCGCCTGAAAAAGATTGCTCGGATTGAATTGTCATTTAAAATTGAAGTTGTGTGCACGCGTGCATCAGTTTTTTCAATAATTTCAACTTTTTTAAAAGTCAAGAAACTGTAAATGTCCTTCGTTTAGACTTCTCAAGAATTTAATTAACCATTTGCATCAAAGTTTTCCTCCAAAACTTTGGAAAAACGAAAAAAAACGTTGCCATTTCCTAGACGACCTCCAGCCACTGCAAACTAATGGCTGATAGTGTTCAATGGCCCAGCCAATCAGATTACAGCATTTGCATTAGTATACTAGTAGAATTCTACTAAGAGTATTAAGAGCAACAGCTATCATCCTAAAGAGTTGTCAGTCATTGACTTTTACAACAACTGGTTCTCTATTGAAGAAAAAAAGTGAAATGAATAGCAGATGAATGAGGTAAGCTAGTGATAGTGATGATGATGATGATGAGGAGGAGGAGGAGGAGAAGGAGGAGGAGGACATGAAGGAGGAGGAGGAGCAGGAGGAGGAGGTGGAGGAGGAGGAGGTCAGGAGGAGGAGGTGGAGGAGGAGGAGGTGGAGGAGGAGGAGGAGGTGGAGGAGGAGGAGGAGGAGGAGGTGGAGGAGGAGGAGGAGGAGGTGGAGGAGGAGGAGGAGGAGGTGGAGAAGGAGGACGTGGAGGAGGAGGTGGAGGAGGAGGAGGAGGACGAGGAGGAGGAGGAGGTGGAGGAGGAGGAGGAGGTGGAGAAGGAGGAGGAGGTGGAGGAGGAGGACGTGGAGGAGGAGGTGGAGGAGGAGGACATGGAGGAGGAGGTGGAGGAGGAGGACGTGGAGGAGGAGGTGGAGGAGGAGGAGGTGGAGGAGGAGGAGGTGGAGGAGAAGGAGGAGGAGGAGGTGGAGGAGGAGGAGGTGGAGGAGGAGGAGGTGGAGGAGGAGGAGGTGGAGGAGGAGGAGGTGGAGGAGGAGGAGGTGGAGGAGGAGGTGGAGGAGGAGGACGTGGAGGAGGAGGTGGAGGAGGAGGAGGAGGTGGAGGAGGAGGACGTGGAGGAGGAGGACGTGGAGGAGGAGGAGGTGGAGGAGGAGGACGTGGAGGAGGAGGAGGTGGAGGACGAGGACGTGGAGGAGGAGGTGGAGGACGAGGACGTGGAGGAGGAGGAGGAGGAGGAGAAAAGAAGGAGGAGGATGACGACGACGATGACGATGAAGAAGCTGTTTATGATGATGTGGCATCAAAGTTAATGTTATGACAGGTTATAGAACTGGTGGTTCTGTGAATGCTTTACATTTAATCTGGTTCATGTTCTACAAGAACATAGCCATAGATTTTGCAATTTATTGTCAAGGAAGAAATCTGGAAGACACAAAACAAGGGAGGATTAGCCTGACCTGTCTTAAGATTCCTACAAGAGACATAGGCCTAACAGGGTAAGACATGAGAGCACATGCTTAAGAGAGAAGAAGGGCCAATTTGCAGCAGATTAAATCAACCTAGCTGTTTACAATAGATGAACATAATGTCAACTTACCCCAAGGACAACGATGTATCTGCCCACGCGATCCACTGGCTTACTGAAAAGACCTGAAAATTAAACAATAACTCAGTTGTCAGACGAGGCCTACACATATGTATGAAATGTACAGCAAACAGGGCCCATAAAATAGTTTAGTACAAGTTGATGGACTGAGGTGCATCAAGCTTCAGTCAGGTGCTGAAGTGTTCAGTTTGCATAAGTCTACAATTCACAATACCTTCTAGAGTAGTCACTTCTTGGATAGACTGTACATTGAGTTCCTAAAATAGAAGCAAAGGTAAAATCAAGTATTCATATTTTGTTTGCAATAACTCAACAATTCATCAATAACTTACTTCACATCGTACCTTAGAAAAAATGTTGTTGAACTGCTCATTACTTGCTTTGCATTTTCTTATTGTTGATAAAGCAGTTTTGTAATTTAATATGTACTCTCTGTAGACTTCAAACTGATCCACCTAAAATAAAGAGATATCAGTAAACACAACTGATAAACACCAAGTAAAAACATCAAAACATATAATAAGCACTGTGGCACGTCTTTTTTGAGTTCATGTAATAGTCTGTGTGCCAGATGCTTACAAGACTCAACAACGCACTTGCATGGGAGAATGAGCAAATTTATCCTTTAGTTAATAACACAAACACAGAATTTTCAAACTATTCAATTGAGATTTGTAGAGATATAATCTGGTAGTTTCCAGCTTCCTTTAATTGCCTGACTTTTAAAATATAAACACGAATAATGAAATTCTTTTCTTTTCTCTTATCAAACTTACCAAACTCAAAAACAAATCTCCAATAAGATGGCGGTCGGTCCAGTGTGACACACGTGCCTCCAGGTCATTGTAAAACACAGTGTGGATTGTGTGCAGTTCATCCAGCTTGTGAAAGATCTTGTTGTAGTCAATGGAGGTTAAGATTGGAGCTGACGACTCAATAGACAACTTCAAAGGCTTCATGTGCTGTAACAGAAAAACAAGAAGATGGCTGTAAATGTATTTTTCTGTGATGGACAGCAATGTAACAAAAATTATGTTCAAAACCCCATCAAGAAATTAAAAATTGCTATTAGCAATCATATCCATGTTCACGGTGCAAAGGAAAACAATTTTCCAGGCTTGCCCTTTGGGCAAGCTGTAACCATGATGTACTATAGCCTGAAAGTCATTCTCACAAGTTTTCTTCCAAAAGTTAACCGAATAAACAACTTATTGCACACCTTTCAGGGAAGAGTAAAAAATGAAGAACTATTTAGTGGTTGTAATGCAAGGACTTTACAGGATTACCGGTATGCAAAACAATCTTTTGTAAATATTTGCTTGTCAACACAGCTCAACCAACATTGTCACCCAGTGACAAATCTAGAATCCAGTCCTTCTCAAGCTTGACCTTACTGACAGAACAGTACTGTATATCTTAATAACTTAGGTATATCTGTATATCTTATGACTTAGGTAGTATACCAAGACAAGATTATTCTGGGGTGGGGGGGGGGGGGGGGGAGACTTCCACATACACAAGATGGAGGTGCTCATTGTACCTTTTAGGAGTCAAAAAAGCAGTTTTCATACCTCTTAGGGTGTTCAGCCTCAAAAGGTCCATAATGGGAGCTTATGCAGTACCTTTTAGGGTATTGAGCCAGAAAAAAATATGACAAGGAGACAGTGTGTGGTACCTTTTAGGGTTGGAAGAAAATTTCAAGCCACACCCACAAACAGGATTTTGCTACCTCTTATAAAGGTTCTTTTCAAAATTTCAGACGAGTACCCTTGTCCTTCTTATCTGGGAGTTCCCCCCCCCCCCACCCCCAAGGAGATAATCCCTTAGGCTAGTTGACAGTTTTCTGTAATCTCATCAACCATCTACATGTACTTGACAGGGATTTGGTAGTGTGTTGGCAGAATCAAGAACTTGAAATATATACTCACTTTGTATAACATGTTAAGACATTCTAGGTATCCCTTCTCACTGTCTAAAACAGCAGCTACAACCCACTTCCTCTTGTGTAGCTTTTCAGCTTTGTCATCAGAACTGGGTTCCTAGCAGAGATGTGGTGAATGAGCATAACCATTTCATAACTAACCCTTACTGACCAATAGATCTATTGGTCTATTTGAGTGTCAAATGAAGAGGAGTGCAAGAGAGCTAACATGGGAACTATCAACGAACAAGTAAAGAGAAGGAGGTGGACATGGATTGGACACATGCTGTGAATGGATAACAGTTCCCTCCCACGAGTCACACTGATGTGGGCACCAAAAGGAAAACACAAGAGAGAAAGTTAGACCCAGGGAAACATAGCATAGGACAATGAAGAAAGAGCGAATGGCAATGGGTTGCTATTCTTGGGTAGAGGCAGGGCTAGCGGCTGCTCACAGAGTGTCTTGGAGAAGTAAAATTTCTGGCGCCACTCTCCAAATGGAGAAGCGGAACTGATGATGAACCCTTATTAACTAGAATGGATCGCGAGGGCTTTACCTGTCATTGGGCTGAGTATTTTTTATCTTCTGGTAAGAAGAAAGACTAAGGGAAAAAGCATCATACACATTCACTTTACCCTAATATTGCATATAGAAATTTGCCTGATAGCAGGTTAGTGAGGGCTTTACCCAAGTACATTTTAAGTCCTCCAAACCCCACTCAAGCAATACTTTATTTAAGAAATAGAAAACATGCACTGTGTTTCTATCAAGTTATAGAAACACAAATGGATAGAACTCGATAGAAAGTCGAAGAACATGTTTTCTATTTGTCTTAGAAAACACCGCAACGAAAAAAAAGGAAAACAACTTGTTAACTTTGATTATCAAAATGTAAATTATCTTTGCTCACGCCATTGTTACGTCAACAGCTCATGCTAGTTCTGTGTTTCTATCAAGTTATAGAAACACGATTTTTAACCAATCAGCACGCATATTTTCTTAGGACTGATTTCTAAATCATGTTAGAGCACAAAGGAGCAAACTCATAGATAATCACTCAACATAATGAATAATAGGGTACATCTACATGACCTCTCAGATAATATTTGACTGTGAAAACCTTGGCTCAAGAGAGGCTCTACTATCCAAAAAGTACAACCTAGTAATGACAATACCATTAACTGTGTTTTACTGAAGTGCATTGGGGAAAGCACATTTTCTGGAAGTATATCTACCATTCAGCTTTGCATCAAGATAATGTTCTCTAATATCAATGTCTACTTCAAACTCATCGCCTGTTTGCTTGATAATGAATTGATATCATAAATGATAAATTAGATGTTAATCCCTCTTGGGAATCATGGTACACTTACTGCATGCTTTGCAGGACTTCCAGCAGGGGAAGGCACAGGAGAAGATGGAAAATCAACATTATCATCTCCAATCACTACATGGGAGCCTCTAGCCTTGCGGAGTTTCTTGTGATCATCATTTTCTGTACTTTGGCTGTGAGAGCGAACTTGCTCACTGGCACTTCTCTTTGGCAAGCGGCGTGTGAGGGTCTCATAGTCACCTGATAATTAAAATTGAATATGAGAATCTCAAAGATGTAATGGGACAGGAAAATTATAGAACTATGAACTTGAGCAAGCTGACTTGACTAAACTAACTAAAGGCCTTTACTGAGTACGAGATAAATTTCCTGCTGATAATTTTTACCTGTGACATATATACATTCATATATTAAATGGATATCGCTGAGTCAAGTGCTGGGTAGGTACAGTTGCTGTAACCCTGCACTAGACTAGCATCGCATTCCATAAAGCGAGGAGTAAAAACACCCCTCTGAGTCATTTCCCACACGCAAACTGGAGACATGTGTCCCCCACCCTGAGTCAAACATGACTAGACTTTCCAAGGTTCACCATATCACTGGGAATCAACTGACTGGTGGCCCAACACAGAATCTCTGTTCAACGTAGCACTACTACATCATAAATGGATTTTTGGATTGTTCGTAACAAAAAAAAAAAGAAACCTTTGTAGAACAATAGATATCGAGTCAAGAAGGGTAGGAAGTGTAGAACAGGTTACATTTAAGCCTGTTGGGTGAATTGAGGTGTCAAGTGTTAGTTGTGGTTGAGTTTAATCTACGTGCAGTTTAAATTGAGTGAGATATTAACAATTTCAAATTGAGTGAGCAAAGGTGAAAATTTCTTTCTCTAAAAATGATCAACAAATAACACTACACGAATTTTTTGTTAATATTGCAATGGTCAGCAAAGGTTACATGGATGTTTGCTAACAAACTTTATTTGTAAATTAATCCATTAGTATATTTGAAATTAAATTGTCATTAAAAAACTAATACTGAAATCAAGGTACTTTTAATTTATTGTCAACCTTTTCTGACCTGGAGAAAATATCAAAATAAGTTTTCACTTTACTAAATTGAATACTTAGTGGAACTGAGGTCAAAACCAGCAACACTGTTTTGATTTTTTAAATTATTTCCTGGTTTAAGCTAAATAAAGATAATTATGCGATAAAGTGGTTCTTTTTTTGCATATTTCTAGCAAATTCATTTCTAACAGATAGGTACTAAATCTCTCATTCAGTATGCGCAAGGATCAGACCCAATGAAATTTTTGTCTTATACTTTAAGGAAATATAGAGAGTCAAGCAAAATTTATTGAGGTTTTCTGTCACAAGCAATAATATTTTATGATTTGATTGCTTCAAAAGTAAGAATCATTATGTAAACATAAGACAGTGACTGGGTTTATTTAGAATTTTTCACCAGCAGACAGGAGGAAATCTCTACAAATCAAGACAATGAATATGGAAATGTGCCATAAACAGACATAAATGACTCCAAATATTACCAGTAAATAAGATGTCACAAAAAATGCCATGAACAAAGGTATGTTTGATTCTACAACATATTTGATGTAAATGTTTTGGATTATGATAAAACCATTTTCATTTGAAAATTATATTTACACAAACAGTTTTGAAAAACAAAATGATATTAAAAACATTGTCTCCTTGCGACCATGGTCGACCATGCAATCACATTTCTCTTTGGCTGAAATAATTTTTATTATGTCAGTCATTACAATTTAAATGCTCATCTACAAAGAATTTCACTTTCCAGCATAAAGGCATTTTTTAAAATTAAATTTGGCAGAGTTGAAAACAAAATTAATGTTAAATCTGTAATATATAATTTTGCAGGAAGTAAAGATTTTTAGATACTTATTTGATTTCAAAATAGCTATTGTGAAAGATGAGACTTAAATGTTTTTTATCAGAATGTTTACCACAAAAATGAATCTGTAATAAGTCAATTACTAGGCATTTTAAGGCTTTTTAATTAAAAGCAACAAATATTGTTATCGGAATAGATAGCAACAATATTTCTTGTCAGAAAAATAATGAACATTACAATGTGTCCATAAGTCCAATGTTTTTTTCTGAACAGTGATAACATTTATAATCAGTCACTATACAAGAAGATTAAAGCAATATCCACATGCAAAATTTCAACTGAAGAAATAACTCTCAACAGATGTTTCCTTCTGTGACCACAAGTTTTTTAAAACTATCAATTCATATAATAAATAAATGTGCAACACAATTCGGTTTTAATTTTCTTGCCTCATATCACTCACAAAATCTGCTTTAATGCAACAACGTCAATATTTTTCCTTTAAAAAAACTATATCTACTCTGTTAGAATACACACAAAAAAATTGTGTTTGGGTAATCATGGCACTATCAGTTTGTTCATGGTATCTCTCAATTTTTGTGGTTACAATATAATGAATATAAATATTATTTTTTGCATGATCATGATCTTTCCCAAAAGAATTACTTAACAGAGAGATGAAAACCCTCTGGCAGCCAGTTTACAGCCATCTGGTCAATATCTGAGTTTTCTATTCAAGAGAACTGAAGTCGTATTTTCCTGAACTTAATTTCTACAAACAGAGAACCTAGGCACTACAAAATTCAATTAGGAAATGAGTTCACTTTCAATGCAACTAAGTGATACCATTGTAACAGAAATGCGAATAAACACCAATAAATATTGAGCAGTACCACATGAAGTTGTCTTGAAATTCTCAGCATTTTCTCCATATTCATCAAATCACATACAATGTTACTGAAATTGTTTGTATGTATGTTTACATAATATTGCTATAAAGCTTTCAAACTCAAACTCGGTCCCCACTATCTTTGAACTCAATCATGTTTCCTTGCAATGGATAGGCTTTTCAGTAGTTTAACATTGGCTATGAACTTGTTCTTTAGAGAGTCTAAAAAGGCAGTGGGGTTCAACTGTAGTTTCCAGGTAGATATGTTTTGAATCTCCTGATCACTAGGAATTTCAAAACATATTTAAATAAAAGTCTAGTGACCTCAAGGCTAGTGAGTCATGAGACTAACTTCAAACTTTTATCGCAGTCAGATGAGTTACAGCTTGTGCCAGAAAGGTAAGGAAAAATTTGGGCCATCAGTTTCATTTCCAAGAAAAATTGGCACAAGAAATTCAGCAAGGTCTCTGGGGGTTTTACTTACAAAAGATCAAATGAGTCAATGGAGGAAAACTTAGTCATATTTTGTATATATGCATATCCATAGCAGAAATATTCTAAATGTTGCTATTCTGGTCGTAAAACTTCACCTTTAACTCCTTGAGTCCGTGACCATTGTGTACGCTGTGTGCCACACCATTTTCACTGAAAATGGGTGTCTAGTAAAAAACTTCGAATGCCATATTAAGATTTTTCACTTAAACTACAGACATATACACATTCTCTGAAAGGTCACAAGAGTGTCTCTTCAATTCAGCTAATTTTGCCGAGGTTGATATAATTTCATATCCATATGACATCACAGATATGGGAAATTCAGGTGCACTGGGAGTTTGACTACATGTACATCTATTACAATTTTGATGTACTCAGTACCTCATATATGCACCTGAGGGGCAAAAACCATGACCTACTGAGTACGTCATATAGGCACTCACAGGGATAACAGAGGTATTAGAAGCCATCATACAGCTAAACAGTGACCTCAAAGGAGCATAACTTGATGCTGCATGGGACAAAAATTTCAAACCTCTAATACACAGATTTTTTCACTTAATTTTCTACAAAACATACAGAAACCATAGAGGAAGTTGTCTTTTGAAAGAAAACTAGCTGACACCAAAGGTCCATGAGCAGAAAATCCACACAAAGCCACCAGCATGATCGTTGTTCGAGTTATTACTTCGCGCACATTCGCTGGATGAATGGAAGTAAGGATGTGCACAAACATTTTGGGCAAACATCCACTTTACTGAAAAAGAGTTAGGTTGAGAGAATAACATGAACAAGTGTGTCAAGTTGTCTTCTAGACTGGAGTGGTTTTGTACATCTAAATTATTAATTTTTTTCTGCTGTGGCAGACCCTTAAGACAAATCCACTACAAATACAAGTGATTCACTTATACCAGGCAGTTTTCTAAGGACTGTGGCATTACAGCAAATAAAAATAATCGAGAAACTAAGTGACGAATCTCGCACAGTATTTTTTTAATCCTTGCCCATACGATTCTTCCCACCCCTGACCTTGTTAAGCTCAGGCAACTCCTGAGGGGGTAGCACAAGAGATAATTTTGTTTTATCGCGCTAGACTTGCCATCAACACATATTCAACTACAATCAACTATCAGGCACCAAAATGATAAACACGACATGGTTATGTCGTGATCAAGAAGCAAAACGACAAATTAAGAATACACCGCCATTAATTTTACACTACAAAGTAGTATTGGAAACAAAATCATCTCATAAAATTAATGATGACATGTTAGCTATATATGAACAATATTACTATATTTGTTTCACGTGCTAGATCTTGCAAAAAAAAATGCACCATAGGTTTTCTCAATTTTTACAATCTTGACCAAAAAACCGGATTTGACCAAGACAAAACATCTGTGTTTTTTTTACAACAGTAATCGTCTTCCTATAGGTTTTCTTCAATCTCAAAAGAATTTTGAACTACAAATACTGATAAACTATCATAATATTATTCCAATATTGCTTGATCACTAAAATAATAAATTGATATTATAGCCCCTTTAATCGGCAGTGCCAAAAATAATTATTCGCACCTTACAAAAATTATAAATACTTACCTTCATATCCCTTATCATCTCTTCCAAAGACCTCATCATCATCTGTATTCATGGGTCCTAGTGGCTTCGGTGAATCTAATGTGCGTGATCGTCTTTCAGTTTTGTTACGGCGAGGAGGCCTGACTGGAGGAGGGGTGCTGTCCCCCACCGGCTGCTTGGATGATTCCACACTAGGAAGACTCAGGGAAGCTCCCTCACTGGGTCTGGCCTCGCTAGAATCACAAGATGCATTGTCTTCTTGCTCTGATGAATCAGCTGACTGCATCTCAGAGGCTGCTACGTCTATAGCCCATGGACTGACGCAGGAGTCTGCGCTCATCAAACTAACATTGCCAGCAGAGAGCACTGAATCCAGTTGTCTTCTTGATCGGAGGGGTTTTCGAGGCCTTATGACCCCGCCAAATAACATAAAATCATCTAACTCAGAAGCATGGGGCGATTCCCCTTCCAGTTCATCACTACTAACAACTTCGATCCCTTCTAAGTAGGATATGAGTTCATCAACAACTTCAATAATAACGTCGGGTGATTCTTCGATTGTTCCCTCCTCGCACCTGTCTTCCTGAGAGTTCATGCCTTTCTTTTCAACAGCATTGTTGTCTGAGGTTCCCTGTCTAGTAAAGTCAACAAGTTCACGATCGACCCGACAACTCGCTGCCAAACACCCTTCGCTGTCAGCTGCCTTGCTTTCTTGATTTGCCGCACAAATATCGTCCGACGACTTCACATGAACTTCAGCATCGTCATTGTCTAACAAAACTTCACTATCGAGTTTCTCAAAAGTTTTACTTTCCGAATGATTCAACAAATCTACATCATCGCCACTTGTCGTGCTTTCATGCGAGTCGCTTCGTTTGTGTTTTGGGCCAGACGAACGCGCTAAATGTCTCTTTCCTTTCAGTCTGGCTTTGTTTATTCCCTTGGCCAAAGGTGAGAAAACGGTGGCAAATGTTCGATTTCTTATACCAGCTGGTTTCTCGCCTTCAGGAGAATTTAACTCGTGCGATTCGTCTTCCATTTCTTCAATTTCTTCCTCCTCAGCAGAACCCGTGGGGATTCTCTCATCATTTGTCCTTGTTAGCCTGACGTCGTTTTCACTTCCCTTTTCCGTATTGTTATTGGCGGAGAGTTTATTACCCTCTGCTATATTAATATCATCAAGCAACAAGCTTTTCTCTTCACCGAATTCATTATTCTCCTCACTAAATAATTTACCAGACGCTGCCCCAGAGTTCCCCTGTTTGTTATTGAAACCAAACTCCAGTTTCACCTTTTCACTTCCGTCCACATTGAGCTCTAACTCGTCAGGAGGAAATCCCGCTTTAGTCTCGTTGCTAATTGGCTTGGACTCCTCATTTAAGTTGCAAACATTTAATAAATTACTGTCTTCGCTCTTTAGCAAACACACTTCTGTCAAATTGTGAAATTCCGATCCTTCGCCGCCTATCTGTATGACAACGACCGAAGAGTCGTCGACCATGTCCTGTTCGTGCCAATTCGTCGAAGGCTGATTTAACGTGCTTGGAAAGAAAAGGTTTACTACTTTGTCGAGCTCTGAATCGCTGTTTCTCGTATCTGAAACATTCAGAACTTCTGTAAGCCATTTTAAAATGAATCCCTCTCGTTTTACCTCGTTTATAGCGTTGTCAAGCCTTTCCTTGCACAAGTTGAACCGCTCTAAAACATGTCCATTTGATGAATCGCTACCACAACCACAAAATTGCAAAAAGTCTGTATCGGGAAGTTTTGCTGTTGGAAAAACGTTCCTCCAAGCAGTCAAAAAGGCTTCTCTCTTATCCATAGTTTCGTGCTGTTCTGTAAAGCTCATATCGTTATTCATTTGTGCAGAGAACACATCCTTCTTGACGGAGTACACTTTGTTTCTACCCGAGGTTGGGCGAAGTCGTCCGAAGCTGGTCACGAGCAAGCGTGACGTAATCTTCGTCACGTCTTTCCCAGCTAAAACAGGAACACAGGAAGTCACATAAATTTTGGAGAACCGGAAGTTACGCGACGAATAAAAACCTCAAGCTTTCAAAAGTGCTTTTTGTAATTTCCGCGGTGAAACGAACAGGAACCCATACACGGAGTGGAGTTGTTTGGACTCTGAATATATTTGCCTCGAGAGAATGTTACAAACGAGGTAAGTTAAGAACAAAATCAAAGCATAAAAAATAGCTTCCCAAAACACATTTCACTTGTCACGTTCGATTCAAAACACCATTGACTTCAAGGTTGTTTTACTTTTAGCTCAGTGAACATTTCGTAATGCTAAATCATGGCCAGGAGGAATGCGTGTCTATTATTTGATATTTTCCCTTTGAAGCCAAAGTAAGAACGCGTGAAATTCCAAACATTTCAAAGTGAAAAAACTGCAGTCAATTAACAACTCTTTTCGCTCACCTAGATCGTCTCTTGTCCAGAACTGATATTTCAGTCGTGTCTAAAGTCACACATTAGCAAGTAATTAGAAGTGACCTTGAACGAACTCTTCCGAAAATTCCACGAAAATTGCTCTGCAATCGTGGTGTACACTGCGCTCACATGCTCTGAAACGAAATAATAGCTTACGTCAATGGTCGATTAGTAAACAAGGAAAATGTACTGTTCCAATAGGCAAACATTTTTGTTAACAAATCAAAATTCATGTGGGTCTGATCATCATACATTTCTGCTCCACGTTTGATCAGCAACAACAACAATATATCTGCAACACCTTAAAAGTTCTATGTTCATTCAGTCTTCGACTACTGGGGCTCTCGGAATCTGCCGAAAATCAGTAGAAAATCAAGTGAGTGGAACAGGAGCCAAATATTTCTCAAGCTCGCAGCTATGCCATCTGTGATCGTCTGTGATAGCGCTGGGTCATCAGTGTACTGATGTACCACACACATGGCCCCACAATATGACGTCATCACACGTTATGTTTACGAAGGCGGACCCAAACACTCGAATAAGTTTGAGAATGCTCGAAACCGTCGCTTGTCTCAAACAGTTATTGATATCAAATGTTGCAAAACACCAGTCAATGTACACATCTGCGAGAAGTTCTCTGAACATGCTTTAGAGAATAGCTTATGAAAAGCACGCGTTCTGATTGGCTAAAAATTGTTTCCATAAAATCTTGTAGAACCATGGAGAATGCAGTCTGTGAGCTATTGAGAAAACATTTCAGTTATTATAACGCTAAGAACAAATCCTGACTACCCTAACACGATACTTTCAATGTGACAAGTTTATTGGGGATGTGCCCTTCAGTCATCATGCCTTCAGTATATTTATTACCCACTTAAAAATTCGTGGTCACTCAACCGCCAAAAATCGGTTTGGATCCCCTTTTCTGACGGACAATTTGAATTGAAGGACGCAAAAATAAGCTTAGTCCAATCTCATTTGCGGAAGGAAGCTGTTGACAATTACTTCTGTAATTGCCCTGTGGGAAAAATGGTGGTCGTGATTTAAATAGATTTGCATGCATGAGCCCGCTATATCAGTGGTGGTTGCTTAGCAACAAGACAGTAGTAACAAGCTGTACTGCGTGGTCATACATCAACCTACTCTCTCTTGACTTTTAGCAGCAAGGCCGCGTCAAGACAAAGAGTAATACAAGAGTACAGAAGAGTCTCGTAATCACGGGATGACAGTGAGAAATATGTTTGGGGCTAGTCAACTCATGGGCGTCGCAGATTTGACAAAAAGTGCAGTCATTGCTATCATTGACCAACGATTCGAATGTTGGGGCATGGTTAGAAACAGGAAGATAAAATAAATTTCTTCCGTGTTTTTATCTAAATAAGAGTTTGTGTTAAATCGAGCCGAACCTAACGGCCAGCTGCCCCATAAGGCCACCTCTGTACAGCAGCCACATGTTATCGTCCCAGTTGGGAGATTTGCTCTTATTTTAACCTCCCAACAATGGCTACCTCTCCACATTGGCCAGTAAACTCTGTACCCTGGGTGGCCGTTGTAGAAAGGTATGACCGGCTGTATATGCAGGATTCAACACTTTCATTTAACCCGAATTAGCCAACTTGACGGTCGTCACGCAGTACTTCCAGGATTGCGTGATAAACTCAAAGAAAGTCTCCGACAAAATTTCACACAGATCAACAAACGTCTGAAACAGATGAAATAAAATCTTTATTGCCTACTTTTATAATTCAAATTCATTGGCTTAAAATATTTACATACGCATTACAGCATCTTAAACCATTAAGTCCTGTAAGGAAATTTATCGTGAAAAGTCGCAACAACAGTACATATAGTACCCGCATCCAAAAAGACAACATGCACGACCCCCGTTACTATGTACAAATCAAGGAATCAACCCTCAGAGGATAATGAAGACATGCTACGACACAAGTACAAGATTTCTAATACACTTAAATATGCAAGATCCTCTTAACAGCAAATTGTTTAAAAATGGTCTCTTTAAAACTAATTCTCGATAAAAACAAGCACAGAAAGATGATTCAACAACCCATAAGTTTCATCTCGTTCGTAATTTGAGAGTTCTTTTCTGTTTTATCTTTTTTGTTCAAGGGAGTGGAGGGGGGGGGGGGGGTGGGTAAACTACAGTAGGAAAAATTGCTAACATAATCCGAGAGTCAACTAGACTTCTCTTTTAATTTTAATATTTACAGGACTAAGAAAGATTTTCACTGTGAAGTCCTGATGCCAACAAAAAAAAATCCTTACTTTCCTTCATAATTATTTTTTAAGAAAAAGTTGGCACGGGAAAAATTTGATCATATATTAAGACACTATCCTTTTGATGATCAGTTGATTGATTCTCCTGGCCTGAATGCTTCACTTTGTAATGATGTTGTAAGGAGAAATTGCATGATGATCACTAATCCAGTTGAACATTTTGCAGTCACACCCTTGGTGTAGCCAATGCCAATTTTTGAAGAAAAAAAAAGGCAACACTGTTATATTTTCAAACGAAGTCCAAAATCAAGCAAATCTGGGCCAGTCAACAATCAAAACGGTTGACAAAGAAATGAATTGAATTTCACATAGTTCAACATTGACAAGGAATTTTCTCTCTGCTACTGTACAAAAATAGACAACATACATCTGATGCAAGTCGTGTCACCTTTTTTAAAAAAAAAAACACAACTGATTCATTTAGGAGCGACTTGCATTAGGTTTTCTTGAAATATATTAGTTAAAATTACATGAATAAGCTTTCCCATACGGTCACTTCAATGCATCTCCAAAACAACCATCGAGGCACGTATCTTAATAAAGTGCAGCACCTCGATGAGCAGGTCTGCCACCAAACCCCCTCCACCCCGGACCGTGCTAGACTTCTGAATGAGGACTGCTGACAAGGAACTTCCACCCTGGCGACTTCCGCCTCGAGGCACGAAAGCGATGAAGAGGTGCCAAACACATATCCGAAGTCCAATAACATCACACAACACTACAATCTCCTCATAATACAACAATCACTCAGTGTTTGATACATGAAGAAGTCTTCAATTGGAAGTTTATTTCCTCCTTGCTGTTCTCGACCAAGGAAATCTGTGACCAAAACTCCGCGTTACGTCATGACGTGACAAAAAGAACCACAATTACGGTAACGCAATTTAAGTGTCGCGTGCTCCTTGATTTGTCAATAAACACAAAAGCATTCTCTGAGAGGCCACGTCACTGGCGAATTCCCGCGCGGATACCGCGCAAAAAGACAAGACACGCGCGATCGTCTCGTGGACCAGACGCCGACGAACCACGCTCGATAAATTCCGTATAGACTTTGAAAAATGTTAATATTTCTCTCATATATCCGTCGCCGAGGATATATCCGCCAGCGAGCAAATCACTGTCATTGATACTGCTGTGTACTTTATATTCTAGATTGGAAATGACTGCTGTCTGTTGCAGACCCGCTATACTCGCATGGGACCCGCACTAACATGTAGTCTCGCCTCGTCATTGCTCGGCTGTTGAACCACCGTGCCGTTGTTCTCCGTGCTTCTTGAACTGGTCGTGCTTGATGTACTCACGTTACTGATACTGCTGGTGCTCCTGTGTTTCAGCGAAAATGTGTTCGGTCCCGCTCCGGAGTTCGAGTTGGTGTCAAAATCCTCCAGCTCTCTCGCGTGTTTCAGTTCTAGTTCCTCCTGTCTCTGAGCTCGGATGTCCTGCAGGCGTGTGGTTTCTTGAAACATCTACAAAAAAACAAACAAAAATTCACAAACAATCCTCTAATTTATCACAAGTAAATTCACCTAGACAGGCAGACTAGAAGTGCGTAGTTTTAAACAGCTCTGAACAAATTAGTCACAGGATTTCACACATGAAGTATCTCCACATATCAATATAGTAACTCAGGGTATGACGCAAGGCCTCTGGCGAATGAATCAATGTGGTTTGGAACAGGGGTTTAAGTCGCGAAACTCGTTCGTGCCTCTAAACCCTTTGTCAACGACTATGGGGACGCTATCTACCCGCCATATGGGACAAACTGCTAAGAACTAACGAATATGGATTTGTGTTTGGTGATCCCAGATTCAATTCCTCAAAGCTTTGTAAATAGCCAACTGGTCTGCCTCCCGCCAGCTGGGATTTTTAACAAATTGCTGTTCTCAGGGTTTGTACCCTTTTTCAGAAACAAATTTCCAGTACTTTTCCAGGACTTTTCCAGGACTCAGATTGATTTTTCCAGGACTCTAAAATTTACAATAACCCTTTCACTCCCAAGATCTCAATGTTAATTCTCCTTACTGTCTGCCATACATTTCATATTTTTTTACTTGAGTTTGACAGATTTCCAGAACTTTCCAGGACCAGTAGCCCTTTTCCACGACTTTCCAGTCCTGGAAAATGCGACAGTAATATTCCAGGACTTTCCAGGTTTTCCAGGACCCGTACGAACCCTGTGTTCTGTTTACAATATTTGTTTGCTCATTTCAATGTCCTCGATTAGTACAGTAGTGTTCAAGACTGACACTTGAATAAAGTGAGTTATTTTATTTAATACTGTTCGCGAAACGACGTATGACGTCCACCTCGACCATCATTAAGTGATCAAGGCCTCAAAAGAGGACGAAATCTAGTGAGACTTGCCCACGGCTCTGTAGTTCACGCTCTGATTTGCCTTGTTAGCCCACTAACTTGTGCTTGCCGTGGACCGAGGCCACGCTATGATTCAACCTCTTGTTTCCATTAAATATTTACAAATTCCGTCATCCTGCTGCTCGTTCAATTTTGGATCCAAATATTTTCGAATTGGACCGCAGGTAGTTCCACTGCATGTAACACTGCAAGTTGAGATAGTACATGAGGTACCTTTTCTTCCAAGAGAGCCCTTCTGACGGAGACCTTATCCTGAAGGTCCGTTTCCTCGCGTTCGTGCTGAGCTCTAAGCTGCATGGTCTGTTTGCTCTGATAGGCACTCAGTAATTGCTCCTCCTGTTGAAGCTTGATTCGCAGCACTTCTTGTTCTCTTACTTGGCTTTCGTCCAACTTTAACTAAGGATCGATAGCAAACAAAACAGAAATTTTACGAGGGCGTAAAAGGTTACGATGATAAACAGAGTATCTATAGTGCCTGCATTAACAGATGGGCATAAGAAAGAAGCTATTTATCAGCTTGAACCTCATAAAGATTAACCGTATCAAGTGAAAGAAGACGTTTCAAGCTTCGTCAGAACGAAATCTGACGAAGGACTAACAATTGAAACGTAGCCTTCACCAACTTGCTACAGCTTATCAGCTTCATACTGATAAATAGCTCGCCGGCGCAGCCCAAACAGTTTCTTTAGAGACTAATAACATTTTCCATAAACCGACACTAAACTCCTAACCGTTTGTCTTTGCAGCATTTCAGAAATGCTCTGATCGTACTGTACGGAGAGATCCGCCATCTTTCTCATCTTCTCCTCGCGTAACTGCTTGGTGAGTTCCTTGTGCCGTTCTTTTGGTGCCTTCTCTAGGATCTGCTTCTGAAGGGCTTTGTACTGCAGAGTTTGCGTCTTGAGCGCGTTCCTGTATTGTTTCTTGATGTGCATTTCTCGGGCCTGAAAGAGGTCAAACTACATCGTCAGCACGTGCATAGCACACGGGAGTGACAGATCAGTAAGTAAGAATTCCTTCACTCTGAGTAGCTCGCGGATTTCGTGCGCGTGTGCGTTGTTTCGGCGGAGTTGGAGTTTAACGCAAGCGACAAAACCGCGAAGAGATTGGGGGATTCTCGCCTCGTCAGCTAAGCAGTCTATGACTGAGTTCATTTTACTGAAGAGCTATGCCAACGCCTGGAGAACCTACCCGTAAGCCTAGAATAATGTTGATCTGATGTCAAAGTTGTGGGTTTAAGTCCCAATGGAATCAATACAGATCCGGCAATCTTATTTTCATTTCCCGTAGTCCAGGCGTAGTCCAGCAGCATTGCTTTCAGGCACTCTCACACACACCATATTCTGCATAGGCGGTAGCAATTATTTTTACGTCAAACCGTTCGGAGCTTCACATGTCAGCTTGCGGTACTATTTTCTTAGGCCTGTGTAAGCGGGGACATACGGTGATTTAGCCAAAAAAGTAGTCTTTTCTTATTTTATCCGGGATAGTCGAGCGCGTGCGAACATCACATCGAACAAGGAACGTGACGCGCCATGCGTCCAGTCGCGCGAGGTGATTTTCGCGCTCGTTGCGTGCTCACCTTCTAGACTAACCCTAACCACATATTATACCTTACGAGACTACTTTACCTTTAGTGTCTTCGGCTGCATTTTCAGTTCAAACAGATGTTTCTTTCTGAGCTCCATCTCTAATCTCTTGTTATAATCGACTTGGCTGGTATATTCCGTCTGGTGCTGATTCTGTTGCTGGTCTCTTCTCAATCTGTGCACCGCATTCAAGTGTCTGAACTCTAGATCTTGTGTGCACTCGTGATGCCTGATCAGCATACTGTGCGATAGTTCATTCTGACTCTCCAGCATGTTCATCTCCTGTACAAAAAGCGTGTTTAACTAGTGAGATACTTTGTTGGAGTATAGGGCAATATTTGTTAACAATAATGGTTTTGATCTCCTCACTGGCGCAAATTTACCGGAAACTAAATTTAGCCAAGCAAACATAGACACGAAAAACGCCAGAGCAAAATTCGGAGTTTCTACTGTTTCCCGAATTACATTGTAAACAGTTTTAATTTTATGTAGCTAAGATATATTTTAAGGTGTAAATAGTGTCCCCAATTAGATTTTTACAGCTAAATACCTTTGACACTTAAAAAGAGTCTTTCATCCATCCGTTCAATCATACATTCAGAGACACATACCAAACCCATTATGATTGAACGAATTCAAGCTCTGTCACGACATTTCGAGTTATTTTGGCCGCGTACAAAGATACTTGTAAATAGAAGGGATCCTGAAAATAGTCGTTTACTAAGATAGAAAAACTCCAACGAGATAATAACAATAATAAACCCTGAATAAACCATAATGAAACAAGGATAGTTAAGGATAGAGAAGATTAACACGGATTACAAACGACGAACTTGAGAAATTTAGGCTTAACTTTTCAAATTGCGCAAACCGCGACGTAGCTCCTTTAATCATCCTCACCTCAGTAAGTAACACTTTTTCCAAGTTCTGCCGTTGTAGGAGTTGTTCTCGGCGAAACTTTCTGAGTTCAGCATTGCGCACAATGTCATGTTCATGCACCTTTTCTCGCAGAGCGTTTTCCTGGGCGGCGTGTAACGAGTTTTTCCTTCCCTGGTAGGACGAACGGTTGCTCTGGTCCTGCAATAGAAAATAAGACGCGCACTTTGATTAGTTAAAAGCAGAGATACAATATGTGTCCTATGATTGGCAGAAGAAAAGAGAGATCACATCGCGATGGCGATCTACACGTCGATAAACAACCGACTTTATTTTGTGTTTGGAGACGAGATTTTAACATCACTGAGTTTGACACCCCGAGTGAAAGTCAAAGCAGGAGAACAAACCTTTTTGAACTGGTTCTTGGCAGCTTTGTAAGCCGCCTTCTGATCAGAAAGAAACATTTTCATGTCGTTGTCATGCTTGTCTTTGATGTGTTTAAGCAGTCGCTTCTCATCTGCTGACATCTGTTTCAGCTTTTGTTCCATTTCAGTCTTTTGCCTGGTCCTCAGTTTTTCCAAGTCCTTTTCAAACTGGTGCACCTGAAAAAACGACAAACAAAATTAACAAAGACATAACTGAAATACAAACACCAAGTCGTAAAAAAAACAGATTATCACGTGTAAAGTTCAGCTGAAAGGTCGCACACTAAGGGTTTTATCTAAGAACAAAGTTACAAAACAATTAAGGAGCTTATAAGCAGTACCAACAGAAAGAAACATTGAATAGCTTTCACTTAAATGATCAAACACGGGGGTTTTCTCTACAGTGTTAAAAGTAAGAACCCTTTTGGAATGCGTACTAAACATTGCCATGTGAAATTACTGCTCCGTAGCTTTCATTTGAATGGCTACACACTGGGGTTGTAACCATACTACCAAACGAAAGTGCTGCACAACAGGTTTCGTTTAAGTAGTCTCATACGAAGGTTTCATTCTATAAATTTACAGTATGCACACACGACGCCACGTTTTCTTGACAATTTACAATGTTTTTTTTCAAAGAGGGCTCCTTGGATAAAACATAACCATCCAAGTTTGCACACACTGCAAAAGTATTAGTCTAGAAGTTAGGATCCGAACGAAAAAACAAATTTGTACAAGCTACTCTACAGAAAAGGTTTGACAGTTTGACAGCGCATTGTAAGGCCCACCTTGTGTGGAAAAACAGACAAACAAAATAAACAAAACAAATAAGCAGACAACAACTCAATGTACCTGTTGGTCGTATTCCCTGTCGAGATTCCTGCGGTGGTCGTTCATCTCCATCTGTAGTCTGCCCTCCAGTATGCGCACTTCCTTCTGATGATTCTGCCGCAGTTTCTTGTACACCTCCAGCTGGTCTCTCATCTCATCTCCCTGCCTGTTGTGTTCCTGATGTTGCCTAGCAATCAGGTTTTGAGGCCGGATGGTGGCAAACCTGTCGTCATCTTCACGGTGGTGCTGTTGCAACTAAAATGAAAGGAATGAAAAATTATTTATTGACAAATGATCAGGCAAAAAAAACAACAACAATTTTATTTACACATGCATTTACAGTTTTATAAAAAAATATACATAAATAGAAGGGCAGAAAAAGAATGTACATTTGAGTCTGGAGACTGAAGTAACCCAAACGCTTTCTAGTCAGTTTCCAGTTATTGTAAGGTTTCTATGGATATTGAGAGAATACAGAACCGTTAAGACAAGATAGGTATGTGTACATGGTATAATAGAATGGAGGAAACCACTACAAGTTTTCATAATGTTGTTCAGACAGTAAGTAAAATTTCAGTTGTTTAAAGAAGTTGAAGGCACTGAGATCTTAAAGGTGAGTGGGGATATTGTCCCAGAGAATAGTCGCTGTGTAAGCTATTGTTTGTTTTCCAGAATTGGTACATAACAACATGCTGGTAAGTCACTATTGATAGAATGGCCTGCCTAGACTAGCACTAGCTATCTGCAGGCCAGTCCAACTGTTAAGTGTAACTGATTAAGAAATAAAATGATTGACTGTATTTGAGTTTTTTATGCTTACACTGATAGAGGAAACTTCAAAGGATGAACTTCCAGGGGTAGCTGCCTCACTGTCTTGTTCAACTCCTTGCAAGCTGTCTGTACTGCTAGCCACACTGGCTGTACTACTCACACTTGCCTTCTTGGTTTTGTCAAGCTCGGCACTCTAAAATGGAGATATAGAAGGTAAAGTCTGAGTGGGCCACGTGGTCAATACCACCAGGTTTATCCTGGTTTTCATAGCGTTTAAGCAACTAGGAGCATATCTTCTCCCCCCTGGATGGGATGTTACTACATCACAGGGTTAGCCCCAGTGTTACATTCACAAGTATCCATTTTTACACCTGATAGGAGAGAGGCACTGTGAGAGTAATGTGCCTTGCCCAAGGTCGATAATTGACAATTACTGTGAAGGAGATTCAACTGTATTTAGCTAATGCAACCACCAATTAAATCAATGGATAATTTTTATTCAGCTTAGAGCTGATGCTTACAATATTGTTAAAGTTTACCTGTCATTTTAAAATTTTTAATATTATGTAAAACATGCAAGAAAAGTGAGGAAAATGGGAAAAAGAAAGGAACGTTGAGTGATATAAGAATGAAGTGACTGATAAGATAGTGAGGTTCAACGATTCACAAAGATGTGAAAAATGAACGATAGTTATTTCTTTGCTATTGATGAGTAAAGAACAATGTAGGCAATATAAAATAGCAATAAGGTGACTGAGTGGAGACAATTTATTATGTACAAGTATGAATAGAGGCTGAACATTTTGGACGACATATAAGTGATATTGACAAAGCCCTCTCACACGAACATGTACTAAGTAATCATAAAATTCTATATAAAAATTTGAAAAGAAAAAAGTAATTAAGGGGTACACTGTAACGTTTTGGTGAATAAAGGGAAGACAACAGATGAGTAAGACACCCAATTAATGTGGAACTGTCCAGTTACAGTGCACCTAAATAACATACACTGTTGAATACCACAAGTATGATACATAGATTTATAATTCCCCTAGTATAGATTTTACACAGTTTTAGGAGAAGCTAGTTAAAGATTAAAGATTGAAGACTTTCCAATTACACACAGGTGTGACACATAAACTGACAAGAAGTAAATATTGACACATTAACATACAATAAATAATTATAACACCTGCTATTAGCCAATATGGTTCAAGAATTTTGTTATAGTCCAGATTAAGAAACCTTGTCCATGCACCGGCTGCTTAATTTCTTAATGACGGTATACCCAGAAAAAAATGTTAGCAAATGATAATGATGATGACGACAATGACAATGATAGTGATTCTAGAATAGTACGAGGTTTGGATGCGCATGCAACAGATGTGCAGACAGAACCTGTGCAGATCTGAAGTGAAGAAATGATGATGATGAAGATAAGGAGTCTTCAGAAAAGGCCAAGCTGTCCTCAGATGCTGTAGGCCCGTCCCCTTCTTCCAACACCCCATCAAAGTTTACATGGCATGCTGACGTGGGAACAATGAATACAGACTGAAGTGCAGATAAGAGAGAAAGAAAAGAAGACCTTTAGCAAGCCGAAGGGCAAGATCTCCACATAAAAATTCTCCTTACCAACTTCCATGCATGGCTATATCATTAGTGGGGAGAATATTAATCTGATTAAGTCAATAGTTGCAACCAGGCTTTTAGCCAGAATTTGAAAAGTAGATACCCAAAACACGATAAATTATTTCTAAAGCAAAATGTACAAAATAAAACAATTTTCCTTAAAATGTGGTCATCCACAGGATGCCTGGACAACCATCTGGCTAAAAGCCTGAGAATAACAGTAATGTTGTATTTGCCAACAATTATACAACAACTACCTATCTACATACATGTAAAAGTTCACTTTGATTAGCAGAAAAGATTTCATGTTGTTTAATTTACAGGGCTGCAATGATACAATTCCTCACAATACCATACATTTCTCAATACAAGTGAAAAGATACGATACCATATGATACATAATTACAAACAACTGATAGGCGAAGACGAGCTGCGAGGAACGGACAAACCATGTGTTTTGTCCATGGGCAAATAAGACTGTTTCAGCTGACAATTAATTGGAACTGTACATGCTTTTGTTCTGCCGTCTTCAAAGATACGTGACCAGACGTATGCAAAGCAATACAAAGCAAGGATGGAACTTTTTTCCCTTTCCCAGGTCCCTTTGTTTAATAAATAGCTCTGAAAGGGCTTGGACTTGGGGAAGGAGTCATAAAAGACACAATCACAATATCATAATATTGCAATATCTTGTCATAATATCTATATTCATATCGTGGCAAAAAATATCGCAATTCATCGGTGCATCGGTGTATCATTGCAGCACTATCAATTTAACAACTCTTAAAGTCATGTAAACCCTACAATTAATTTCTTTTTAATGTTAAATCGTATGCCACAAATTTAAGACTCGTTGATAACCTCTGCCATATTAGTTTGCAAGTTATACTCACCTTACCTTAGGGAAATCATTTTACAGTAATTACATTTCACCAAAAAGAACTTACAATATTGCAAAGTGATATAGGCAGATTTTTTTTTTCTTTTTCACGTAGTAATGCGACACAACATGAATTCGCAAGTCAGGCGGTGAATGTCCTTTGAATGAAACACACTTACATGTACCACATCTTACAGTCATAAAATTGTTTGCTTTAAATTTACTAGACCTAAATTTAGCTGCAATGGGGTAGTGGATTTGTGGAACACTTTACTGTTGGATGTCTGTTTAGCATCAAGTGTTAAAATCACTAAGTCTGGTTAAGGTATTTACTAGTTTGTGGGTGTCTTTATTTACATTTTAATATGTACCGGTACATAAATAATACTTTTCTTCAAATGTATCTTGTATTTAGAAATCAAGGTGATCTGTCCAAGAAGGGGTTTCTTTATTTAATTACAGATCATCTTTACATCTTTTTGGGAGAGCAGCTGTGGCACAGTGGCGAGAGCGCCCGCCTCCCACCAATGCGGCCCGGGTTCAAATCCTGGGCCCGGTGTCATAAGTGGGTTGAGTTTGCTGTTGGTTCTTGTCCTTGCTCTGAGGGTTTTTCTCTGGGTTTTCCAGTTTTCCTCACAAAAATCAACATTAATTTTTCTAAATTCCAATTTGATCGGGAATTCAAGGGCCACAGGTTTGTCAGTTGTAAGACTGTTGTGTGTCACCCTTGTTAAACAAAGTTAATTAATTAATTAATTAATTAATTAATTAATTTACTTATTTATTAATTTATTTATTTACTACTTATTTTGTTCTCTATTGTTTGTTCAGCTTTTCCTCTTTTTCTGTTGTTTTTATTCCTATGCCATTACATTGTTAGCTTCTCCTTTGACAAGTGTTCAGCAATGTGCTTGGTTTCTCAAATGATACTGTATTTCCAGTTGGGGTAGACACAAACAGAAACACCTGCATATAAATCCAAAAAGTACAATAAAAAAATACATACCGCCTCTGACTTATCATCATCATCTTCAGTCTCAGCTATCGAGCTATCACCTTCTTCATTTACTTCTCCGCTAGGATCACCCATTATCATCTTCTTCATTTTGCGGTAATTCATGTTGTCCAGAGCTCTTACAGCTTGTTTTGTTCTCTCAATCAGCTCCAGGATGATTCCCTCAGGACGTGGTTGTGATACAAATGGATGCTAATGTTAAAACAATAACACAAGTGGGTTTAATGGTTGATTTACTGTATTTACTTACCCAACAAATTCTCCTAACAAGCACACCAAGAAAAGCTTAGGGATCAGTAACGAGAATTTGTTTATTGATAATGGATGTAAATTGACCTGCTCTCATTTACTACTTACCTGAAGTAGATCCTCAGCTGTGGGTCTGTTGGCTGGCTGTTTCCTCAGGCATAGCTGCACAAACTCCACAAAACATGCAGACCTTGCATTGCAAAAACAAAATACATCAGTTATGTTAGCTTTAAAATATTCAGACGTTTGTACCATCAAAACAAATCTGCACTTTATCAGCTTACCAGCTGTCTGGAGTGGTCAACATTGGAGGATCATTCTGTGCAATATGGTAGAGAGCACTCATCGCATTCATGTTAAACAGCGGAGGCTTTCTTTCAGCTGGAAGAAAAATTTTGTTTAGGTCTATTAACACCCAGAGTACCATAAAATTCCCCCTTAAAGCCCTAGGCTTATATAACTTCATAAGGGATTTTGGGTTGGCTTACAGTACAAATAGGGGGGGGGGGGGGGGGAATCTTATATCTGGGAAGGGGACATGTAAGTGGAATGAAGAAATGTTTTGGAACAACATGATAAAATGTATCTGAGAAACAAATTAAAGCAAACATACCATTACATTTAGAGCTATTACCCTATTACCCTTTTACCCCACTACCCTATAACTTTCAATTAAAAATTTTGATGTTTGTAGAGAAACGCAAAAGGAAAGCACTTATAATGCATCAGATGGACATATCTGGGGGGCTTATATCTGGGAGGATACTGACATGGGAATTTACGGTATATTGATAACGCAATTTGGGAGTATCCATGATCTGCAGGCAAGAAAAAGGGTTCACGTTGTATCGATCTGATTACCAGGGTATCACCATGTAACTGACCATGCAGCAAGAATGAAATTTCACCAGCATTACCTTTGGGTGTACGTGTAGATAAACAAAATTTGCAGCAAGTCCTTCTGGGCAGACAACCCAAGGCAAAGATGCATCTAATATGAGTCGCTACTAATTACATTTGTACAGTGGTACTGCAAAGCATTGTAACCAATCTGCTTTGCAGGAAATTCACAAACTTTAGAATCATCTTTTGAATTCTGGCTGAATTGCTCCAAACAGTGCGAATATTTTAAACAAGAGAAAAACTTACCCAGTTCAACACATGTGATTCCTAAGGACCACACATCCACCTGTGGGCGCAAAGCAAGCATTAAGATTGGTCTGCAGGAATTACTAGAAAATGGGTACTGCAAACTATCTTCACTACTTACAAGCACCAAAACTGGTTTTGATTTAGATATGTGTGTAGTTCAAGTAAATTAATACTGATGGTAAAACTGCAGTATGGAATATTTCACCAGATGTGAAATTTTGAATTTACATGCAATTTCCACCACAGTATGCTCAATTTTTCTACTATTTCAAATACAAAATTTGTCATCAAGTACACATGACACACCTTTCCATCATACTGTCCTTCATCCATAGCCAAGATGACTTCAGGAGCCATCCTAAGAAAGAACCAAACCCATGATTAATATTTGTTTTGAAGTAAAATGTACTGTACATGTAGCTCTGATGACTGTTTATAGCCTTGTTACTGTTCAAAGTAATTTTGTAGGAACAAGGCTGAGAACCAGGGGTTTCAACAAGAGTTGGCAACTGGCAAAATGTGCTGGCATCTATGTCTAGCAAAATTCACTTAAATTTACTGCCTACTTTTTCAGAAATTAGCAATATTTTAGTAGAAGTTGAACTTCCATTGGCCAGCAGTTATGGCCACCAGCTTAAAAACATATTGAAAACCCTGCAGAACCCTTGCCTGCCACTCAGTTTCTCTCTAAGTACAGAAGCAAAACCAAAAAGTCTCTCACCAATATGGTGTCCCCACAAAAGAATTGGCTGGAGCAGCAAGAGCAGCTGAGCCAAAATCCGCTGAAGAGGAAAGAATAGAGTTGTTTAAAATAAGATATGCCAAAAAAATTATTGACAATAAAAGATCAAGTCAGGGCTGTCAGTAAGTTAAGAGTCAGCTAGCATACCCAATGTAACAGGTGTTACGGGTCATGACCCAAGTTAAAGTCATCATCATCGTTAACTTGATTACCCTCGAATTTACAGAGCAGCATTGCTACTAATTTGCAAATATCAAACATTTGTGAATACAGATCTTGTTGTTTGAATTCTCAGAGGAATAAATTTTGACTTACACCATCATGTGATGAAGCCACATTTTTCATACAATTTGCTTATTATAGGGTTACTGCCTGATCCTTTCATTGTCATTCTTGAATATCCCAGTAAAAACACATGATGGAGAAGTTAAGTACAACCAATCAAAGGAAAAATAATGTACAAGGAAACATCCCAAAGCCTTACCTAGTTTAACGGTTCCATCCTCAGTCAATAGAACATTTCCAGCTGGAGAAAAGAGAAAAAAGATCAAAACCTTCCAGTTACCAAAAAAAAAAAACACTGCAACTCATGAAACAAATATCAATGACAAAGCACCTGCAAGAACTTACCTTTGACATCTCTATGAATTCGTCCATTTCTGTGTAAATATCTAAGTCCCTGTACAGAGCAAGAAAAGCATGATCACATTTTCAGTATCTCAGGATGAAGTCGTCAGAGCTGTAACTGACACTAAAGGAGTTTGTGAAGATTTTTTGAAAACAAGCCAAGATGATATATGTACCTGTAATGCATCTTGACATATTGCAGCAATCTCTACTTCTCTAAGAGGTTTCTTGTGCACTGCAAGAAGAAAGAAAACACAATGAATTTTCATCTGTCAACTTTGACATCACAATTTTCTCTTGTATCGCTTTCTTGATCAAGCAAGTCTGAAGTAGACAGTGATCATACAATTGACACAAGACATTTAACTTACCTTCCAAAATATCTGAAGCTGATCCTACACAATATTCCATAACAAGCTAAAAGAAAAAAAGAAAATAAATATTTTACATAGACCTGCCGTACATATAATATGTGCAAGCCACTTACAGTAGTGTGTTTATTTGGTATTCGAAACTGGACTCAGCTGGTGGCTATATGGTAATTGTTCATATGAAAATGTTCAAAACATAGACAGTTATTGTTTCCCTTAGCTGCATTTTACAGATGTGAATACAATAAGCCAAAGACAGTAGGAATGCAATTTGCATGTCTGCGATTAATTAAGGCTACAGAATAGATGAACTAACTGTTTATTGTACAATGTGCTAAAGACAAAAGGTAGTAAAATTTGCCTACCCATGCCGTATGATCTTTCAAATGGCATCCTTTGTAGCTAATAGTATTCTTGTGATTACAAAGCTTTAGAAATTTAACTTCTTTTACAATATCCTGCCATTTCTACAATGTAAAAAAAAGATAACAGTTTGTGAAATTGCATTTGATATTATCAAAGAAATAAAATAGCCAAAAAAACCAGCCCCTTTACTTAGATGATACCCCACCTCCATGGCTGGAAAATCCCCATAACCCAGCCTTGAGCCCCCATTCCCAGCAACCATCCCACTGATAGGATCATTGGCATGATGGATAAGAGGGAGGGATGGGAGGGGAAAAAGGCTAGTACTCAGTAAACTCCTTAGGGTTAGGGTTAGGGTTTTAATGCTTCAAACTGAGTACCAAACTTAAGAACACTGCAACACGTTACAATGAATTGATGAAATGCTATTTGTGCCCACAAAGGAGAGCTGGACTGTTGATTGTTCAGATTTAAGACCACTGACAGGAAACATTTGTTGTTCACTTGGTTAAACCATCATTTAACTGCATGAAAATAATGAATGAAATTAACGCTGCATTTTCCACTGACCTCACTAGACTGTTTGCCACTGTAGGACATCTTCTTGATTGCCACCACCTCATTTGTTCTGGAATTTCTGGCCTGAAAGGAACAAAATACAATTGCATTAGTCATGTCTAGTATAGGGCAACATTAGAGCATCTATCCATAATTGAATAACAGCTGTAGAAGATGTGTAAATTTAATTTCTGATTGTTGATTTATGGAGTGGTTTTCAACTGAGTGTCGAAACTAATCAAGTAATCAAGCAATTACTTTGGGTTTGGCTTTGGTTTTACTACGATTTGAGATTGGCTCAGTAGTCTGTCTAATTGGTAAGTAATAGGTTTGGTTTTGGTTTCATGACACTCTGTTGCATCTTGCACAAACTATTGTTAGTTATTCACTTTTTAATACACATAACACAGACAAAGTGAAAGCTTGTGGTTGAACATTGTTCAATTAGCTCAATTACCAAAACTTGGGAGCTGATTTACAATGGTTTTAGCAAATCCCATGAAACTTACATAGTACACAGCACCAAAGCTGCCATGGCCGATTTCTCTTAGCTCTATAAAAAGTTTCTCTGGGTCTTGTTCATCAAATAAGCCTGCAGTCTCTGAATTCCTTCCTAAGAATCCACCCTTACCATGCCCTGCTAAGGGCATAGCCGCATCAGGACCCCGCTGTCCACAAAGAAATGAAGTACCCTTGTCTAAAGCCTGGAGAAAAAAAGATCAACATATCAACATCATGAAAATTTGAGACAAAAGACTGATAACTTTTCCTGAGATGATGCTCAACCAACACAAATTAATGTCAAATGCCACCTCCTCGTCTACAGTGTACTTGTCAGCTGCAGCTGTTGTTACGTTTGGTGGGGAAGGTAACTACATGTAAAACTAATGTTTGTTGTGCCTTGTGTTTTCTGGTATATACAGACCCCACCAATACAAATTGTGGATAACAGTATCCACTGGATAAAGAAATCACCAGTTCAAACATGTACTTAAGTGTTAAAAAAGCCATATGCCATCTACTGGGTAGTGGTTTATTCAATGAATAGCATTGTCTTCTGAATTTTCTGAATGGCATGAATCTTTTCTTGAAAATGAGCATCTTGAATTTGGTTAAAGGCATCAAGATCCTTACATTTATATTGGTTGTAGAAGTTGCTGTGATTCGGACCAAAAAACCAATTGTGTCAGCAAAATTAATATATTTGTTAAACACATTCCCATCACATTAAAAGAAAATATATATCCTTTAAAGAATTGTCTAACATCCACAATTCAATTCTAGTTTAAGCTTCTACTTACAATTTTTGGAAACAAAAAAGTAGGACACACAATGATAAATTACTTCTTACAGTGGAACTAAGCACATAACCCTTACAAAGTAAAGTAACAACTAACTTTCTGATCACCAAAGACAAAATTAATCTCTTCACCTACCCACATGTATATATGTAACATTTGCAATATATCAACTCCTTTGTTGTTTTTCAGTTTCAATTCCAAGTAAGCAACATTATTGATACTATCTTTTAATGAGAGCTAGTAAATACACGTGTATAAACTAGAAAAGAGTTCACCCCATTAAAATCCTTTCATAGAATTTGAATGACTCACAGAATTTTTTGCTTTTCAGTTTCAATTCAAGTAAGCAACACTGTTAATAATACTATCTTTTAATGACAGCTAGCAATTATATAAATTAGTTAATAGTTCAACTCAAAAGAAATTTGAAAGAATTTGAAAGTCTCACATAAGTTCAGGGAAAATTAACATGAAGATGGTCATCTGTGCCATTCTATGTTACACATTTAACTTGAACCAAAACAACATAATGTCTCAGCTGAAACACGGCAGGAAATATGATTAAAACGAGCAACAGCACCAGCCTCCTTCTAATGAAACGAAATATGAAAGAAGCAGAGAAATTCTTTATTAAGAGCCACCAAATATTCCTTCTAAAGTAGTAGGGAACACAAAATTCCTACATAAATGTACATCTACAAAATATAGGTCACAGCTTTGAACTAAAGCATAAATGGTAGTTTGACAAAGCTTTGACAATATACATGTACTCTTAATGTTCAACCACAATTAACATGGTTAGACATAAATTTTAAAGATACAATGTTGAAGCAAAGTTGTAATAAATTCGAACGACACATACCTATATTATAGGTATGTCTGCCCTGAAAATACAAACACTCCTTGAAGAATGCTCGTCAATTAGTTTCAAAACCAGAACAAATAAAATGTGGACAGGTCACAAAAAACAAATACATGTAAAATTTCCCCTTGATTCTAACAAAATTCTACTCTGCAGTATTGAAGAAAGGAGACTTTTCAGATTGATCCACTTGTAAACTAATAAACCTTAGCAAATTAGAGTTACCTAGGGTTCTCTAAACAACAATAAAGAAATAGAGAAGAATCAACTAATCAAAAATTAAGTATAAACAAATCAATCATTGGATTTCATAGGAGCATGAACAGTGACAGTAACTTTCAAAACTACATAAAATTGACAGACCCTGATCAGAAATCTAATCATTCAGAAAATCTTCTGTAGGAACATGATCTCTGGCATGGACAAGGAAACACAGAAGGTGATAAAAAGTTTATACCAAACATTTTAGTAGCATGGATGACAATCAAACTGTTCTAAAATTGACAAAGCAAGGTTAAACATTTAGGACTTATGAATTTGCTATCAAATTGCATCACTAGTATTACGCATAACTAAAAATGGACAGAAACTTAATCCCAAAGGTTACAAGTATGATGACACAAATTGAGGAACAAACACAAGCAGTGTCTGGGTGAGTCATAACAAGAGTGTGTTTAAAATAAAATTTAACGTATAAAATTTCATATCCTGAAAAAAAATCATCACAAAAAAACTGCTACTGAATTAAAAGTGATTGGGAATTGTATAACTTTTAAAACAACCAAAGTTGATAATTATCAAATAAAATTATTCAGTTAATTCCCGCTAAATGCACCCTTGAAACCGTGAAATTATAATTTATAGAGTACACATGCACACAAGTACATATTTAATTACATATTTCTTGCACATGTGGGTTACTAAGACATTTATTGCTGACACACAGGGATGATTAACTAATGAGCAGTGATTGCAGTATAGGTTAGTTTTTGACACGGTAGTTATAATACATTGTATAGCATTCAACACTATTTGTTCCTTTGGAACAGTCAAGATCTGAACATGAAAACAAACATTCAGCATTATGTTTAAGAATCTACAACGAAACACAATTTATTTGGAAGTCTAGGGACAGTTGTGATCTCAGTGGTATTGCCCAACTAAACAACACACTTAGTAACAAGGTTGTGTGAAAGATGACATCATGCAAAACTTTAGCACGTACTACAGCATGTTTTGGTAGGCGTGCTTAATGATGACCCAAAATCATGCTAAGTGAATACCGGGGTAAGAACATCAACAAAAATAAGGCACGTACGAGAAAAATTAAGAACTCGCAACTCGATCGGAGAGCACTTAGAGCTTTGAAATACTTTTGGGAAGCATCAACGGACATTGATGTTTCGATATTAATCGAACGTGCCGCTATCCAACTTGATGAAGGCATGTGAACTCTCGATATCACGTTATTTTTAAACAAGTTATCGCAACTATTTAGCCCGGTGCTGTTTCTTCATTGAAAGAAGTGTAAAAAGAATACTTACACACGGCATGCAGACTAGAAAACACTACGGCGGCTTCAGATAATTTCAAATAATCCCTTTGTCTTCTTTCACCGGAAATTAATCGATGTAAGTCGGTGCAATTCTCGTTTTCAGCTCTCGTTCTCCTCTAAGTGTTTCTAATGGATAAAAATTACGGAATGTTCGTTGCCGCCTTCGTCTACGATAGTTATTTACGTCTAAGGGATGCAAAAGGAAGGGAAGCGATGACAAAATACCTTGAAATAAAACAATTTTGATTGTCGACGCTCGCTCCGGAGAAGAACACTACTTTGTGGTACACATACCGGACATTCAAAAACGCATAGATCTTTCACACTATTGATTCAACACTTGCAACCTGACAAGAGACGACTAAAAGGCGAGGGTGATTTGCTCTTAAGTTCGTCCTAGAAATAATCGTTAAAACGACTTGCCATGTGGAGAGTTCCTAAATATAAAACAACGAACTGTGCCGATCGTAGCGACATCTAAAGAACCTCAGGGGTGCGCCCGAACATGGCCTCTCACTTCCTTGCGAATACAAAAGCGAACCTAAACAAACGGCCTTTGCCGGGCACAAAACATTTCTAGGACATGGATCAAATCAAACCTGTTCCACAAAACTACGCCGCCGCAGCGATTGTCTCGAATACACAAGATGGTTTGAATTCATGAGTTCACTTCGACTGATCTCTAAATAAACTGTGCGGTGAATTCACTTTCTTTCGCGAAACTTCAGTCCTCAAAACATGCCGCCACGGCTGAAATACGTGTCGAGATACGGTGCTGTAGTCAAGTTGAAGAGATGTGGCAAATCTAAATCGACGAGGCCGCCTTCAGTGCAGGGCTGATGCATGTGATCGGACGGTACAACACCACACTACAGTCGAAACCATTGTCCGACGGACGTACAGCGAGCGAAACGAAAATAGTTTGCCTTTCACGGTAGGGAATCTTGATTGGATCGTTCCGAAATAGAGAACAGTAATACTAAATCTAAAAATTACCTCTTATCCTTGATATCCTTGGACGAATCTTCATGAAACACAACAAAAACTCACAAAATGCAAATCACTCCCAAACATCTCCCCAACAACATGGCGACTTTCTTGCTCCTACGCTTGCGCATGACGTAAGTTCATCAACAATCCCGGTACCACCCCTATTGATTCTGATATGGCGCTCACCGGGGTAGACAGGGGACGGAAGTACACATTAACTAACAGTATGTTTTTTAAATCGATGTTTGCTTCCCTTTTCATCCTCTAGAGTCAAAATTGGCCAGAACTTCCTAATCTATGAGAAAACTAAAAAATGAAAGAACTTCAGAGAAAGTATTACAGGACATGATCAGAAAGCAACAATCTTCTACTGATTCTAGCATAGCAATTAAAGGGCAGTTGTGTTTTTGATTTTTTTCTGACTTAACGTTTTTTTTAATTTGGCTATTAATTTTGTCACTTTTATATTTGATCCCTAGGTTTTAATCTGAAATATTTTCATTGATTCAATTGGAGTGCTTCATATATAAAATTAATCATTGAGAAAAGAAAATGTCTGTAAGACAAATGTTTGACGTTAGAGCGGTTTTCAATCGAGTGTCGAAAGTAATTAAACAATTACTTTGGTTTTAGTTTTGGTTTTACTACGGTTTGAGATTGGCTGAGTAGTCTTATTGGTAAGTAATTGGTTTGGTTTTGGTTTTATGACACTCAATTGAAAACCGCTCTTAAACAACAAATATTTAATATTTGTACCAGAGGAACAAAAATATAAAATAAAAATTGAGATTAGTTGAGATTATCAAATCAGTCTAGACATACCGGTATTGGACACCATATTTATTGGGCAGCTAATTACAGGATTAAAGCAGTGCATTGGTCTTTGGTGTGTTCTAATAAGTATTTTATTGCTTCATGTCCTTGTCATACTTAATTAGATAAGGGTTTTGAAAAAGTAGAGGCATTTCAAGGTTCAGAGTTAGGAGTCTTGTCATTGCTTCTTTTGCAACTCCTCATCTCATCTCCAGTTGTGTTCTAATAAGTATTATATTGCTTCATGTCCCTGTCATACTCAATAAGATAAGGGTTTTGAAAAAGTACAGGCCTTTCAAGGTTCACATGTAGGAGTCTTATCATTGCTTCTTTTGCAACTCCACATCCATTGTCTCCGGTTGTGTTCTAATAAGTATTTTATTGCTTCATGTCCTTGTCATACATAAGATAAGGGTTTTGAAAAAGTTGAGGCATTTCAGGGTTCACATTTAGGAGTCTTATCATTGCTTCTTTTGCAACTCCTCATCTCTTGTCTCCTAGATTTCAACTCAGGGACATTGATACCTGTGAACAGGCTCCAGCTGGAAGGGTCTGACTGTGACAGGAAGGACTGAGAAGGACCTGGCTGAGAGTGAAGTGGCTGAGGGGGGAATCGGATGGGGGTTGTGGCCTCTCCCCTCCTCTCTCTCTTCCATCCTTTTTCTTCCCTCTTTCTTTTCACCCCATCCTCGACTACAGAGCCTGTTCACAGGCTAGGACATTGACTAGAATACAAAGAGACTGTTAATATAACTATTAATTAAGTTATTGCGTTTGAATCTTCCGAAGCTGTTTCTTCTTCATCCTTTTAATCTTAGCTGTGTTTTTTATCTGCAAAGCAAAAATAAAATGTGGATATTAGGCATGCTTTGAAAATGAATGTTAGCATATGGTTCAGTTTTATACCAGCTAAACTGCCTGCAGTTCCTTCTTTAATAACTTGTATTTATAACAAAGGTTTTGATCGTGATTGGTTCTCTGTGCACCTACTGGTCTCGTAATAGGTGCACAATCAAGTGGGTGTCCAATTACACGTATCCATATTTTAACTTTTTGTAACTGGATACCTGTAATATTGGATACGGTAACCTACTCCATGAGCTTTAATGGCTTCCTTCTTAGTGTCTCCTACATTTTTACAACTTATAGAAAACTCTACTGACTTTTCACTCAAAAGAAGCTCTTAATAATCTTGAAATTTGTGATTGATACTATTAATTAGTAATTGGAACTTGTGTCATACAGTTCATAGAGTCATCACACTCGCTATTTCACATTGGCTTTGTGCTGTACACTCGTCCAATTTTGAAATTACGTGCCTGATTACTCCCTGAATTGTACTCCACTTGGTTCTCTTACCATTACTAAATCCCTTCAAATAGGAAAACATTGTTTGAGTAGCACCATATAGTGAAGAAAGTCATTCCATAAGCACTCTGGCCATTTTTCACTTCCTTTCTGTCTAATTATGACCTCAATTCTTTTTCCTTGAAATAATATAATTTTCTAGTTTCCCAGAAAATTTTTTTGAGTCTCCCAATTTTTAGCAAAAATTAAACATTAATAAGAGTTCACACCCCTCCCCCCTATAGCCAGGGTCTATAATCTTTCTAGTTCAATAACAGAGAAAGCAAGAATTGCAATATGAAAACTGGAAAGAAGCTGGAGAGCACAAACAGATGAAACCTACAGACAGAGGAAAAAAATGAAATACACTCCAGGGCCACGGGGTTTTCAGTGATTACATACTGTTGTGTGCTACCCTCAATAAATAAAGTTGATTATTATTATTACTCCTGACATACCACTTGAACAACTTGAGATTTCTTTTCATTTTCCTCTCTTCTTTTTCTTCTTTCCTCTATTCTTTTTCGTTCTTCCTGAAAAATTAAAAATAGTTTACAACCAACATAAGAGAATAGAACAGTGACACAATAATTATTTGTATTGATACATTCATCTCATGAACTATTCATTAGGTCTGTACTGGAAAATATTCACCACTTGGTCTTAGCAGACTGGAATAAAAACAGCAAGGTTCATACTGAAAATACTATAAAACAATTCTTCCACTATGGCCGTGGGCAAGATTGATTAAGAAGAGATTCAATATTGATTCAACTTTGAAAAAGAGCTGATGAAACTTTAGTCAGTCCAATACTTGTAAAATCACATGACTCGTGTATTAGACTGACAATATAGAATTCTGTTTCTTCTGTTATATCTTGTAATGTCAGGGACAGTTTCATTGCATTCTCAGCAGGCAGGCAACTGGTGGGCAAAATGTTTTGAACTGAACTAGTTTATAAGATGAACTTTTCTCTAGATGGTCAAACCAGGCGGGCAAAATCATCCTCACAGCTTGTCAATTTGCCCAGTACCTAGCCCTTAATGAAACCCCTGAATGTGCTATTGGTGTGGTAAGACCTAATAAAAACAATAAAGTTGGGCTAATAAAACAGTAGAGTTTATGTTTGGAGAAATAAATATGTTTTGGGCCCGACTCAGACTCATTTTAGCCCGAGCTGCTAGGTGAGGGCTAAAACAAGCTCTGAGATGGACCAAAACATATTTATGCTCAAGAACATAAACTCTATTACTATTGTTATCACTTTGGAGAGCATTGGGAAACTCAAAACTGAAAAAAAGACAACAAAACAGTCTGAACAATCACACGAGCATTTACAAGTTTGATGGCTTTTATTTTCCCTCAATGAAAATACACAATATATCAAGCGAAGCTGGCTAGAAATTACAAAATCTAGCCATTTGAGTTTTCAAAATTTGTAAAAGACATGAAAGGAAAGTTCGATAAAGTTTATTTGTAAGTGTCGAAATTAATTGTACAATTGCTAAACTGACAGTTTGGCATAAGCTCAATTGGTTGAACTGAGTGTATTTGGCTTGAAGTCGCAAAACTTACATACACTTCGCCACCGGCCATGGAGCTAATATAGATGGTATTGACATTAGAAGCTTCTCTTTAAAGAAACAGGCAACTAAGAATGTCCAAACCAGCACGTTTCTGTAAGGCTGAGCAATCCATTACGTAGGATGTCAAGCTTTGTTCATTGAGAATGGCACCGTAATTTCTTTCACCAACGAAAGCAGAGCGAACAGAGCCCGTGAACATTGCAATGACTTTTTTATTTTGATTGGCTGCCTACATCATATGATTGTTTGATTCTCACTTTTCATTGGTTTATTTCAGTAGCTAAAATACATTTTAGCCTGCCAAATTCTCCATTTTAGCCCGCAAAATGCGCCACAATGCCCAACATAGTGATAATGATATCCTTTCAATACTGACCTCTTTGTATATAAGATATAGTGGAAATAACATGGCAGCACCTGGATATGAATTCTATTTTTAAGTAGTAAAAACAATATTTAACGAACGAGCCAGCAAGGGAGTAAAATATTGTTTCCAAGATGAGAAAATAAAATTCATATCTTCAAGCCACCATGTAATTTTCTTTTTATTATTTAGACAAACTGATTGTTTGCACACACAGCTGTCAAATCCTCATTAGTGAGGATATGGAAAAATATGCCACTTGGGTCCCTGATATAGGTAAAATCTACATATAAGCCAAGTGGCCCATCAGGTTAGTGTTTATCACCAGTCTCTGTGGCATAAAACCGCAAGGAATATTTCTACTCCCCCCTGGATTGGATGCTAGTCCATCACTTGGTTAGCCCCCAGCATTAAATTTGTTGGTATGCATTAGTACACCTGGGTGGAGAGAGGCACTGTGGGAGTGACTCACCTCTTTCTGTTTCTTTGCTTCATCTTTGAGCTCTTTTTCATAAACTTTCATTAATTTCTGTTCCATTCTGGTCTTCTGTTTCCTGTTCCAGGATGTATGTAGTGGTTGTACACCAATAACTGCTGACTTTCTATGATAAAAGAAATGTTAGTAAGTAAAAAAGACAAAAGATAGTAAATATTAAGTTAAGCCATACAATTCTTCAATTATTGCATGATGTTTGGCCTTGGCACAGAGAAGATAAAGTCTGCATACAAGTCACCTGCCCATCAGGCCGAAGCTTATCCTGGTTTCTGTAGTATGAAGCGACTAGGAGCACTTCAGCTCCCCCTTGATGGGATGTTAGTCCATCGCAGAGTTACCCCCAGCATTAAGTTCGCCGGTACCCATTTATACACCTGGGTGGAGAGAGGCACTGTGAGAGTAAAGTGTCTTGCCCAAGAACACAACACAAAATCCCCTTGCAGGGCCTGAACCCAGACCACTCTATCCAGAGATGAGTGCACTAACCATGAGGCCATTGTGCCCCCACAGGGAAGTAGCTAAGAAAAACTTAAAGGTGACTTGTAACAAGCCAGGCTGGCTTTTCCAGGCCTTTGAAATTTTATAAGGGTGGTAAGCTCTCCCTCAGCTGGTGAAATTAGCTAGGATGAACAGTAATCACTGTCGACAGCATCAAGTATTGCAATAAATACAAAAGAGTGTAAATTATACAGTTTGCCATGAACATGCTCAGAATTTTGTTGTTATAAATTGGTTAGAGTTGCATGTATTTATCAAAACAATTACAGTCAACTTGTTAGTCTGGTGTAACTCACAAGAATACAAGATAAACGTAAAGTCTATAATAAAGAAATTAAGAAGAAATCTGATATTAAATAAAGTAATTTCAGTTTTTAGTGGACAAAAATCTTGTACCAGAATAATTTTAAGTATATTATGTTAACAGGGCTGTCAATAAGGGCTGTAACCGATAGCACCTGTTATTGCTGAGCTTGCATGCATGCTACAGGTGAACTTGTTTGTAGTTAATACAAGTCTTCCATGAGGTACTCAAAAATAACAAGTTTGTTACGGGTGTGAAGATCAAGGCTACAGGTGTAATGACAGCCCTGAATGTACAGTCCTTTTTGCATTTCCTAAAAACCTAAAGATATATAACTAGTTGCCTGAAATAACACAAAAACAATTTCCCATGGGAACTTGAGAAAACATATTTCAAAGTTTCAACAAATTGCACAGCACATGTAAAATTACATCTTCAGTTTTATTTCACCAGTACTTTGAACTGTTTCAAACAAACTTCAAAATCTACCTTCAACATTTGGTATTGTCAGTTAGAAATGATTTCTTTAGAGAAGATATTTAAAACAGGTTCACAGAAGCTTGCAATATAAAGAAAATGTGTGGATAACCTGATGAAATGGCTGTAAATGGCTGAATAAGCCTCCAAGAGGCTTATTCCAAAATTGACCTAGGCCTGCAGATGGCTGTGTCCACCAGTATTAGAAAGCAAGGGAATAACCATTGTATTTTCTTTGTTTAGGAGTCATGGGTTAGCTGTTTTTAGTGAATTGTTCGGTCTTCATTATCAGTTCCTGGGTACCAGCACACAAGAATGGAACGTTGTACATGGAGTAAAATAAATGAGACAGCTAATATGTATCATATTTTTATCTGTACTGATATCCTAAAAGCAGAGTTACCATAAATAAGAGACCACCAAAGTCATCTCACATGCTGTTTTAAGTTGGAGATGGGAAAAGCAAAGATGTTGTTCAGATGAAACAATCACCTGGGCAGTATATCTTTGACACATTATTTTGTTGATATAGTATTGATTGATAAAGATTGTGCATATTAAGTGTAAATTACCTATCATGCAGTGCTTGATGAAGACAATATTTGGGCTGTGGAGCTTACTCAAAAAATATTGACCCTGCAGATCAGGGCTTATCTGAGAGGGAGGCTCATTTGGATCAGGAGGGGGACTTATTCAGTTATTTACAGTATGTTGTTAAGTCTGTGGACTGAAGGACATGTTGAAAGAGAAATGTGGGGTGCAATAGATTTATTGGTCTTAGTTCAGTAATCCATCCCAGTCAAAATTTTACAGTGGACTGCATTTGATTGAGTCTGGTAATGAAGGCAACTGAAATGAGGGAGGAGACATGGCATGACCATATATGGTAACTTCTACTAGATCCTTAAATTTGTCCACAGACATACCCAGCCCTTGACAATATCATTGAAAGTTTTTTTTAATCCACATATTTTAAACTAATTGCATATGTGTGTGTTGTTAATAAATGTTGGTATATATATAAATAGCACCTTGGCACATTATCTAAAATTATACATTATAGAAAGTTATATTTCAGAAACTAATCAAGGATAACAACAACAATCTGCTGACCAGAATATTTTATGCAAGCTTGATATTAGTGGAGCTCTATACTCATATAGGAAAGAAAAGGAAACCCATGAATTAATTTTCTCATGGCTATCATGGCCAGCAGTATTGCTTATGGGCACGTATACATGAAAACAATGACAACGGCTGTGGCAGTGGTGGTGGAGTCGCCCAAGATGGCAGCCACACTCCAGTTAGTAGGTTGACAGAGATATACATCCTTGGTTTATAGTGTACTTCTTTGATATTGGACATCCATGTTATGGTCACAATTGGATTACGAACTCACGTCAGGTTAACTTGTTTTAATCAGAGCTGGGTTGTTTGCAGGAGCTAGTTAACACTAACCCAGGATTAAAAGTTAATTGAAGTATAATTTTTTCTTCTGTACAAATGTTTTTCACTGCTTTTGCTTTGTGTAGTTTGAATTT
Source organism: Orbicella franksi (assembly GCF_964199315.1). Lineage (NCBI taxonomy): Eukaryota > Metazoa > Cnidaria > Anthozoa > Scleractinia > Merulinidae > Orbicella > Orbicella franksi. The sequence continues at coordinate 7,589,467 of NC_138156.1, read as the reverse complement.
ATTCAAACTCAAAACAGAAGGCCAAACACTATAAACAGAGGACCTCACCACAAAGTTACAAATGTCAAATCAAAATTCTCGCTTATCCTGGGTTAGCTTAATCGGGCTTTGGACAACCTGGCCCAGGAGCTCTTGGCTAAAGAAAATATATATATTACAATGATTTCCAGAGCCAAAACCAGAGATCAAACTCTTTTTTGTGGACTGTGTTTGATTGTGACTGCTGCGAATTTGTTTCACTTTTGTTAGCTTCCATTTTTATCCTTTTCCTCTAGTAGCCTGTTACATGAACCTTTGCCTTTTACAGCAACTTAACACTAGAGGATTTTATATAAAGTCAAAACCGGCCATGTATCGAAATACAATTTTACACCTTTTATGGGAATAAAACTATTTTCTTCGATGACGTTACACGTGTGTACTTCGCTACCCACAGCTACGTAATTTAAAGTTTTCATACTTACAAAAATCAACATGTTACTGTTATTTTTGGTTTCCAAAAATTATTGTTCACCTTAAAAGGACATCTCCCTTCAAGAAAAACTAACCTTTTCTTCTCGCTTTTCCAAACCCTTCCGGATTTCGGTTTTCCACGAGGAATATTTTTTGGTTTGTTTGGCACATCCTGTGTTGTGGTGGCCGCCATTTTGTTCCATGTGTTTATCAACGCCCGCATATCAGACAGCGGAAGTTCACCATAGTAGCTACGTCATCATTTTCAATATGGCGGCTAAGACTTTCAGTTTTGGACGAATTCTTCTTCAGCCTTCTGTGGTGTTTTTCCGCTCCAGATTGTCCATAGCATTTGTAAATAGAAAACCAGTCCTCCCAGGACATGTCCTTGTGTCTCCCATTCGCGTTGTTAAGAGATTTTGTGACTTAACAGAGGAAGAAGTTGCGGACCTGTTTACGAGCACGCAAAAGATCGCGCGAATTATTGAGAAGGAATACGGCGCTACTTCTCTTTCGATAGCGATCCAAGACGGACCTGAAGCAGGACAGACAGTTGAACATGTGCACGTTCATGTATTGCCAAGAAAGAAAGGTGATTTTGAACACAACGATGATGTCTACAAAGCGCTCGATGAACACGACAAACAGCAGATTGAGCAAGAAAGTTCCAACAGGCACAAGGGATTTAGAAGTGAGGAAGACATGTCGAAAGAAGCAGCTCGTCTAGCTAGTTTATTGTAAACGTCATTTTTCAAATGCTGTAATTCTAAAATGATGGAAGTGTATGTGAATCTGGAGGTGATAAGAATGCATGCAGACTCAGCGTGCTCTCTTAGTTCCGTGATCAATCTTTACTTACCTTACCTTGTGGAAGTCACGGTTGTTGTATCGGATGGTAGAATCACGACAAGTGAGATTAGAGGAAGTGCTGGTATGAAACCGTTGAGTTTGGAAACTGGAATAAATTGTTAAATGTTAGGTCAGTTAACAAAAGTACGAAATATGGACTTGAAATATCGAACTGTTATTAATCAATCTAATCAATCCATCAGTCAATCTGTCTGTCTGTCAGTCTTTTCCTCTGTCTGTCTTTCTTTTGTTCTGTCTCTCTGTCTCTCTATCTTTCTGTTCGTCTGTCGTTCTGTCTGTGTCTTTTTGTCTGCCTTTCTGTCTATCTTTCTGTCTGTCTGTCGTTCCGTCTGTCTTTCTGTCTATCTGTCTGTCTGTCTGTCTCCCTGCCTGCCTGCCTGCCTGCATGCATGCATGCCAGAGAGTCAGTTCAGTGAGGCAGGTAGTCTCAACCTAATTAGTATGGTGTTTTTATTCCCAGGTTATAAGGTTTTTGACACTTTAATAAAGTTCTCACTCACTCACAGTCCGTCCGTCAATCCGCGTTGCGATTGTGATTTGTTTTTGGAGAACACACGAGAGTCGTGTTACACACAGTAGTCCAATACGACGATCATATGGTAATCGAAAATCAGCCCTATCGAAATAGGCAGAAGAGCCTCCAGGTAATTAAAAAGTTAACTACTAGTAGGTTACAACTGGGGCGACCTGAACAAGATTAACTCCATTAATGTAACCTGAGTATCGGGCCTTCGAAGGCAAGGGGAGAAGGTAGAAAAGCTTGATACTCAGGCTAGTACTTTTATTAACAGCTGTTCAATACCGGAGTTCCAGATTCATGGTGGCTCAGAAGGCAGCGCTGTTTATAAAGTTAAGGTCATAAGTGACCTTCAGTCTGGCCCAAGTTGTTTGAAAGGTGGATAACGCTATCCTGGCTATCCACCGGATAAATCACTTTCCAGTGGATAGCATAGTTTGCTTCGTTAACACTTATGCACTGGATAGCAGTTTATCCGGTGGTTAGTGTTATCCAGCCTTCGAACAACCGGAGCCTAGTCTGCAACTTTCGCAGAGCGTAGAGAAGGCGCTAAGAAAAAAGTTGACGGAAAATCGCTCGGCTAAACAGTGGACTACTTCCCGGATAGAATGGCATTTATTTACATTCGTCAGCCAGATAATTATAATTAATTCTCGGGATAAACAAAACAAATACAAAACATCTTCTTTTGAAGACTTTAAAGTTAAGCTTAATATTAAACATGCATCCAACCTACGCCACCCGACAAAAAAAAAATTACAATCATAATTGATCAACTGCTAACAATTAAATGACTCAAAAATACCGCGTCTAGGAAAAAACATTTCCCCTAGTTTATCTTGTTTTCTCAATCATCCCTTCAGTGTACAAGTGAAAAACATAAAAGATACTGTTAATTGATAGTTATTAGCCTAATTCCCAGAAATATACAGTCAGCGTTCACAAGATTAGCACTTACACAGGATTATTTAGGTTTCAACCCTGTTACTTTTAAAAATTGGCATTCTCTTCTCACGTACGGCTACCCAAGTTCAAACGCGCGTTGAAGGCAATTAAGGCAGTGGGTACAGGATTGTTTTTGGACTCTCTTAGACTCCAGGAATCATGGTCTGCACAGGTGCCACTGGGCAGGAATCACTGGACCCTCCACACTTCCAACCACTGCTGTCCCTAGGCTTCAAGCAGACAAAGCAGAAATCCTTGCCGCATCTGCAGTGCATGTGCTTACAAGCTTCCGTGTGCTCAATCAGCGAGCCGCAAAATACGCATGCTCGGTAGATGGGGCATCCCTCAACTCCACCAATTTTCTTAGTGGGGCACTCACGTAGAGTCTTGAGACGTTTGTCTTCACCAGAACAGTCAGCGTTTCCTAGTATAGAGAGTAAACAGAAGAGCTTAAAACTTAGAGGCCGGAACACAGAAAATAGCCATCTTTCAGTACGGATAGCATATGAAAATGCAACGTTTGAATAAAGAATTTTAAGCAACAAAGCGGTTAGTCAGAACAGTAATGTAAATTATCATTTAATTTCATTTAAATTGGCTGAGAATGAACCGGCGGGGCAGTTATCTACTGTTCATCGTAATACATCTACATGTTTTCGCTCAAAGGTACCTGAAATATCTCTTTAATTTTCCATTTGGTGTTTCATTTTTATGTGTATTTAATTAGATTTGGTTTTTGAACTGATCTAGTTGCAGAATTTGATGAGTGTCGCCGCGTGCACTTTTTTCAGGTACTGGCTCCCTATATATTTTGTTGTTCTTAATTACGTTCATCCCTGAAAATTATTCTAAAACAATCAATACTATACAGTCCAGTTTCATATATACTCAGTCTTCGTAGGAAATAGAACTGTTCAAGATAACGGGTCTTCAGAGGCGCGTAATATGCGAAGTTCCAAGTATGGGGCTACCAAATTCGAAAGATAGGGTATAAAGTAATTCAAATATATCTCCATTTCCTTATTTTTATTCTGTGGTTCAGCACCTGTTTCGGTCTGGTTACAAGCCTGTATAGTCTTCACATATCGCTTCTGGGGGAGGAGGGAAGAGTGGGGAAGCCCTACACTTCTGGCATCCTATCTGGGGTGGAGTAGGGAGTAGATGGTGCTCTTTGTAACTTCACGCCAATGAAACTGGACACCTGGACACAAGCGCCCAGCCTAAGCATGGTTGCCACAGACCTCACTTTTCAAAATTCCCTGACTTTTTGATGACTTTTCCCTGATTAAAATCAAATTTCCCTGATCAAATAAATACAAAATGTCAGATCTGGTAGCGGCTTCTGGCCTCAACTTACAGCTGTTCTTTCCGCCCATTCATAAAGACTCGTAAGTTTTCAAAAACAATTTTCTTCTTCATGATAGAAAAAATATCATTGAGATCACAGTGACCCCAAATGATTCGTCCAGATCTCATGATATTAATCAGCCGTGTTAAATTATTTCAATTTTCGCCGATTTTTCCTCAAAATGTCAATTTTCCCCTGACTTAAAGTAAAATTCCCTGACCTTGAAGAATTTTTTTCCCTGATCATTTCCTGACCTGTGGCAGCCATGCCAAGGCTCGAACGCAGGCTGGGTTTTGCTTATAGGTAAGCACTCGCGTCTGAACCTAGCTACTGGTGCATGGCCAACCCACTCACTCACTCACCGTCCCGGCTGCACATAGGACATAAGGCCGTACTGGCACCAAAGTTAAATCTTAAATCTTTCTCCCGGAGTTTAAATATATGCTCTTTCACATATGCACTTGTATTTCGTCATCATCTACGGGTATATTACAAGCTCACAACGTAACCACCTTCCCGACAGTTGGCTTGATAGCTCCGACAGTTGGAAGAGTTATTACCTTGGGTTCGAATCCCGTTCAAACTGCCTATATTTTGCGTACGAAAGGCGATGCATGATCTTTAATATTTTGTAATCTTTATCCCGCAGTTCAAATATATGATCTTTGATATGCCGTAAAGCCCTGGGCTTATATAACTTCATAAGGGGTTTTGGGTGGGCTTATAAACGGGGGAGCTTATATCCGGGGGGGAGGGCATATAAGCGAAATAAAAAAATGTTTCGGAACGACGAGATAAAACGCATCTGAGAAAAGAATTAAAGCTACCATTACATTTGGAGCTATTATCCTATTAGCCTGTAACTTTGGATTAAAACTTTTGATGTTTGTAAAGAAATGCAAAAGGAACGCACTTATACATTAGATGGGCCTATATCCGGGGGGAGGCTTATATCCGGAATTGTATCTTTGTTAGCAAATAGAAGGGCTTATATCCGGGGGGGGCTTTAACGTAGGACTTAAGGTATTCACTTGTATATTACAACAGTCTTACCACACTGAGTCCTGCTGTCTCGATTGTACCACTCCTTCAAGCAGTGCCAGCAGAACTCGTATGTTTTTCCATCCTTCTTACTGCATACAGTGCAACGCAACTGCATATCTTTTTTGTCGTTTCGCTCCACCATTGACTTGCATTTTGGACATTCTTGAATGCCCATAGCCTTGAACAAGTGATTCGTGGCGATCTTATCTTCAAACTCCTCTTTTTCTTCATCCGTTAAAACGGCCAGGCGTCGAACATCTAAGTAATCCCATTCTGTATGACAATGTTTGGGTGGCTGGTCCTGGCTAATGTGTGGACAAAAAAATCGCCATTTGCCTTCGTTCAAGATGTTTCGACAATACAAGGTCAGAGAGTCTGGAGCTAAAAGAAAAACATTCAGCGTTTAACGTTCTGAAAATATCCAAACTGCAAAGATATTAAATCTGATTAAGGGTCGCTATTTGAGCTCATTTGCCGAAAAATACGAGTTCAAATGGCCAAAGTTGTTCTACCTTCTTCCTGCCACCTTTAAGCGCCTTTCTTCGCTCACACGTGGAATGATGGAAGCCCTGTGGCTTAAGATCATTGAAGGTATTGTAAGTAAGTTCGCTGACACGTAAAATGAACATTGCGTCAAAAGACGGTCGGACCGCCAGGAATGCAGGTTTTCGGCATTTCTTGCATTCACTATCAGTTAAATAAGAGGTCATTTAAGGCTATCCACCGCCCGTTAACGCATCTAGGAGAGGGTTTTAAGGATCGCCTGGTAAAAGTTATTCAGATGTGTCAGCTATCATTTAATTAATAACCTTCGAGTTTAAGAAAACCAGTCAAGGTTTGACCGTTTCTCTAGTCAACCGTAAATAAGGCCCCATTAGAAGTATTGGGAGTGGAATTGGAAAGCTATCACAAACTATAGTTTTGAACTGCGAACGAGATATCAAACTGGTCAAATCCCAACTGAAAACAATGGCAGCCAAATATAGTCAGAATCTCTTACTTATAGCGTGCCCGCAAGGCATCTTGACCCGTTTGTTTTCGGGATCGTCATCCCACGTGATCATATCCGGAGCATCGCTGAGCTCCACTGTGTGATCCAGTACTTTCACCCGGGTCTGCTCTGATCCGCCGCCACGCAATCGGAAAACAAGAAACAGTGTGGAATGTTTCTCAATGCCATAGTATGACAGGCATTTATCGCTCTGCAATTCCTTGACGCCATAAAGCAAACGACTCCCTTCCACTGGTATCTTAGTCTTTTTTGACAGCAACTCAAATACCCTGCCAACCGTGGCATCCTGTGTATGAAAGAAAACCGACATTGGGCGACGTTACGAACGGACATGTACAGGATATATCACTGAGGAAGGAAAATGTTTGAACCCATTCAAATTTTGCGACTGCAGAAAGATTTGCCAAACTAGAGCTTCTAACTTGTTATTTCGGTTGCTATTGAGTTCTTTTTTCACGTACAATTTTAAAATATAGTGCAAAATCAAATAATTGCACGTGTTGCGTTAAGCGTCTTTTGAAGTTCAATCCACAGGAGGAGCCGCTTGAAATGGTCATCACTCTTCGGGTCACGACACCAGTGATACGCCCACAGTCATTGCTGTATGCGGTTTTCGTCTTCAAATTAGGCCATTTCCGTGTTGCGTTTACCTCTGTTTCAAAACGAGTCTTAGTGCACAACTTTTCATATGAAAGTGAGATTTTCTCGCACGTTCACTATCTTGTAACCTGCTAAGGCAGACGTATTTCCGGCTTTCGCTTGTCTCCGCCGAAAACTAATGTCTGCGACCTCGTGTCAGAAAACGATTTTTTTAACGTAGGAATTCTAAGCCAATCATAGTTTAGCTCAAATAACCCCAGAATTAACCGCGACGTATTCGCGCGAGTCACAAGGGTAAACTTCAACAACAATGTGGGTAATTAGATAATGTTGACGCTGTATTCAGTAAAGTTTGCGGTGTTTTGGGGTTTAAAACTCCCAATGAACACCAAAACAACGCTCTGAAATTTGTTGTTGAGAAGAAGAAAGATGTTTTTATTAATCTGCCAACTGGATTTGGAAAATCTGTTATTTTTGAAGTCATGCCGCAGTTGTATTCGTGTGTGGAACCATGAAAGCCGAAAATTCTCGTAATTAATCGTCTTTTCTCCCCTCGTAAGCAGCTAGCCTGCGAACGCAGACGTATTTACGGCCGTCAGTTAGTTCCAAACAAACCTAGCTCGGAGGTTGAGATCTTTTTCGGTTTCAGTTCGCCAGCGCTCAATGCGAAGGAATTACACATTCTAAAATCATCACCGGTTCCCGGTTCCCGCTGGCAGCGTCGCGCGTGTAGGCGAGTGTCATATTCTATCGGGGAATTTTACTGGATAACAACAAAACAAACGTTTTGACGTTACTGAAATCAACTCTCTCGCTCGTCCCTAGAGGCCGCGCTCCTTTTGGTCAACACTAAGAATCGCGGCCTCTGAGCCTCTGGGTCGTCTGGGAAGGTCCAATTTTCTGAGCATGCGCGGAGTAATCGTTTGGTATTCTCAACCACTCAGATTTGTCAGACTTGACTCTGAGCATGCGCAGAGTGACGGAAAGTCCGTGAATCGCGGACTTCTGATGTTGGACCTTCCCAAAGGTCGCGATTCTTGGTGCTGAACAAAAGGTTCGCAGACGTTATTTTCGGTGGAACCAAGTGGCACCTGGGTATATGTTCGCAGGCTGACTGTCTTGCAAATCAAATTCATTTCCTCACTCAGAATCCTAACTCGTTATCCTTGCTGGAGATCCACCTTGAAATCCTGACCCGAAGAATAAACAGGTACCTTACATTTATTATGGAATACCGTAGAATTCCGAAAGTAGCGGCCCCCGTTATTTTCGGATTTAGCAGCCAAAAGGGGCCGCTACTTTCCGGTAGCCGTTACTTACGTGTAGCCGTTACCTTCGGATGGCTAAAACACGTTTGTACAGTAACAGTCGTTTCAGACAAAGCGGACTTGTAGCAAAAGAAATTAAACGTTCCGTTTATGTATGTTACTAACTACCCACATAAACAAAGCAGCCGTATAAACAAGAAAAAGGCCCTAAACCGGTTGGTACTGTGAGCGAATCGAAAGTGTAATGGTCGCATTATATCGCAATGCAACTGATTACCCTACAGTAAATCATTTGACTCTAAAATTCAGTCAATTTCGGAATAAATTAAATCACAGATAGCTCTTCAAGTCAATGTTCAGTCCTGCGGTCAGGCTGTTCCATCCGGCCGCATGACCCGCGGTTGAGAACAGAGACTTCCTCTTTTAGTGACTTCTTCAAAGGGCCGCTATTTTCGGGGGGACCGTTACTTTCTGGGTTCAATAGGAAGGGAAAAAATTAACGTTACTTTCGGGGAGCCGTTATTTTCGGAGGGGCCGTTACTTTCGGAATTCTACGGTATACTTATTGATTTATTTGCCTATTTATTTACGTAATAAAGTCAAGAATTCTTCAACGTTTGTTTCTCATGGAGTTGCTTCCTATTATGTGTGAAAATAAAGACAAAAAGACAGGTTCTGCAATTTTTTCGGCTCAGCAGCCTGCATTTCATTTGTATTTATGTTAACCTCGAAAAAATAAGAAATAAATGAAAATCGCTTCAATGTATCAACATTTTAAATCAAAGAAATGTTCAAGTTAATTTTGGTCTCGTTACCTTGTAACTGGATAACGTCATTTTCCATATAAAGAAGTAAGCAAGAAAAAAAAATCCATTTCTCGATTTCCAGAAAAATTGGGACGAAAAGCAATGAATTATTTTTTTTCAATATTGTTTTGAGACGAGAGATGGAACTTTTAGTGATTGCTTACCTTTGAGTCAGGGTTTAGATATCATTTTTTCTACCGAAAAAAGACCAATTCCGATATGTTAAAATTCAGCCTACCACAGTAGACCTCAGCATCAGGCTCTGGGGAAAAAACCCCACAAACTCTGTAGTTATTCCCCAGAGCTTCGTACTGAGGTCTATTGTTTCAGGCTGTTGGTCTGAAATCGCGTGATATGCGATCTTGTGTGATGATCGTGGGCGTAGCGACTGTTTGCGAAATCTAAGAACATCTATAAACGACAGTTTCATTTTACGTTGCACATTCGATTAGTGGTGCTATAAGCAGGCTTGGCATGGAATACAGAGATGGGTACGACTCACAATAATAAAGCTAACGACTTCAAAATGCCGGAAGCCTTTTCTGCATCTCCCTTTGTGTCGATAGCGAAAATTTAAAAGGGGCCAAAATTTTCATTAATCGCTGAGTCGATTTTCGCGATTTTTCTCTGATTCAGCCCATGTACTATACCTTATGAATCTCTGTGGTGGTCGACCGTCCCTCTATGCCCTTGATGAATATCTGGATTTCATCCCGTTCCATATTATATAATAGGTAACTACTGAAGGAAGAACAGGAAAGATTACATTCAGTTAACCTTCGCAGCGACCTCGATAACCCAAACAAAGTCTGAACGAATAGGACGATCTTTTGGAAAGTTCTCAGTACCTTACAAGGTTTATGGAAGCTCGCAGAAAACAGAATGATCCCGATTCCGATCAGTTCCCGATAACAAAGAACACACGAACCGGTCAGAACTGGAGGACAAAGCCGGTTGTTTAGTCGAAGAAGCGATTTTCATTTTTGAGGGAAAATTCCGCGAGCCTTCGATTGGCCAACGTTATAATGTCACCTTGGTTTTCTTGGAAAGTCTCCAAAACGAAAGGGGTTTTCCCAGATTGATCAAGTCCTTTTATGGTCATAATCTTGTTAAATCGGCTCGAAAAAGACTTTTACTATTAAAAGGGTTTAGCTTCGCTGCCATTTGTCCCTGTTTGGAGCCTCAGAGTCGGTACATACGTTCTGCAGCAGTTCTCGTGCTTTCCAGAGTGAACGTAATTTGATTTTTTCTTGGCAAAATTTCAAATTTGAGTTTCTCGGAAACTTTGATTGGCCGATGAGTCTTGGGTGACTTCCAGTATTTACATTCAATAGCTTCTGAGCGACAGTTATAAATTTCCTGGGTTTTTTTCCCTGAGAGTTCGAAAGTTGCAGATATGACGAGCTTAAGAAGAGATCTTATTTCAAGGTAAGAAAATTCCACTCCATTTATAACTACATACCGTACAAAATCATTCATGTTTAAGCTTGGAGAAGCTTGGATAAAAGTACAAGATAAGGCAATCGTTATCCTCTCCGACAAACAATTGCCTCGTGTTCCTCAAAAGCTGCACATATGCAAATCTTCAAAGAAACCTGGTTTGTGACAGTTATGGATAACCATTCTAAAGATGAAGTAAATTAGTGTCTGCAAGGAATACCGATCAACGACAGAAAACATTGTTTTTTTCTCAATCCTTTTTCCGCCGATTGAAATGGTGGTAGAGTCCGGTAGCGTGGAGCATGTTGTGAGGGTGTGGAGAGGCTGGGAATGGTGGTCACATCTCGTTGCGTGGTTTAATTAATGTACCTTAGAATCCAAAAAACACCGAGTTTGTGGGGTTTTTTCCCCGGAGCCTCGCACTGAGGACTGTTGTGTTAGGCTGAATTTTAATATATCGAAATTGGTCTCAAATCATGTGATATTCGATTTTTTGTGACGATCGTGGACGTAGCGACTGTTTGCGAAATCTAAGAACATCTATAAACGACAGTTTCATTTTACGTTGCACATTCGATTAGTGGTGCTATAAGCAGACTTGGTATGGAATAAAGAGATGGGTACGATCCACAGCAATAAAGCTAACGACTTCAAAAGGCCGGAAGCCTTTTCTGCATCTCCCTTTGTGTCGGTAGCGAAAATTTAAAAGTGGCCAAAATTTTCATCAATTGCTAAATCGATTTTCGCGATTATTCTCTGATTCGGCCCTGGTACAATACCTTATGAATCTCTATGGTGGTCGTCCGTTCCTCTATGCCCTTGATGAATATCTGGATTTCATCCGGTTCCATCGTATATAATAGGTAACTACTGAAGGAAGAAAAGGAAAGATTACATTCAGTTAACCTTCGCTGCGACCTCGATAACCCAAACAAAGTCTGAACGAATAGGACGATCTTTTGGAAAGTTCTTACCTTACAAGGTTTATGGAAGCTCGCAGAAAACAGAATGATCAGCATTTGTAGTTCTCGATAATAGAGAACACACGAACCGGTCAGAACTGGAGGACAAAGGGTTTATCGTTGGCCAGTTTAGTCGAAGAAGCGATTTCATTTTTGAGGGAAAATCCCCCGAGCCTTTGATTGGTCAACACTATAAGGTCGCCTTGGTTTCCTTGGAAAGTCCCCAAAACGAAAGGGATTTTCCCAGATTGATCAAGACCTTTTATGGTCATAATCTTATCAAATCGACATGAAAAGACTTTTAATCTTGAAAAGGTTTAGCTTCGCTGCCATTTGTCCCTGTTTGGAGTCTCAGAGTCGGTACATACGTTCTGCTGCAGTTCTTGTGTTTTCCAGAGTGAACGTAATTTGATTTTTTTAAGCAAAATTTCATATTTGAGTTTCTCGGAAACTTTGATTAGCGGATGAGTCTTGGATGACGGCCAATATTTACATTCAATAGTTTCTGAGCGACAGTTATAAATTTCCTGGGTTTTTTCCCTGAGAGTTCGAAAGTTGCAGATATGACGAGCTTAAGGTTACAGTATACCTTCAGATCGGCAATTTTCTTCAAATTTGGATTTTTGGTTCAAAGTAATGATCGAAGAGTAATCTCTAATTTCTGAAAACAAAATTGAAAAAAACTCAATATTGGCGGAGAAATGGAGGTTTTACGTTACGGCCGGAAGTAAAAGTTCCCTCTTGATTGATAGCCCTATAACGTGTACGCAATCAACCGAGACTACTTTCGCGGGAATATATGGATACCACGAATTGGCTGGCTATTCAGATCCAAGCATTTTTCGTATTAGATGTAATTCTATTAAGTTATAAGTAAACATGGGCCACGGAAAACATTGTTTACCACTTCGAAAAAGCGAAGAACGAATGAAAACACATCAATGAGTGAAGAAGCGAAAGTTGGCCTCGCGGATGAAGCTATAGCTATCGTATCAAGCGGGCGAAAAGATCGAGTCAAGAGTACAGAAAGATTCTATAAAAATTTGGGAACTCGACAGCTATAACAGCGATGTTTACATTGACTCTTTTGTTGAGTCCGATACTGATGAATCGCCCAACTCATTGAGATCCATTGGAATATTATCCATGCACATTTGCTCCGCCGCGCTTTCTTTTGTTCAGTTTGTTCTCGTCGCCCAGCCACTCTAGCGTTCGTATCCTTTTTCGTCTTCCCCATTTTGCCAGACCAGCTTCAAGAAAAACCGAGCTACAGAAAAATTATCTCTCCGCCTTGAGCGCATTGCGAAACACAAGGGTTTTTTCGAGATTCACGCGTAAATTTAACCGCGAGTTAATGGTAGTAAATTTTCCAAGCGCTGATTGGCTCAGTGATCTGAGAACCCAGTTGAAGGCGTTTGTGGGCGGAGTTTGTTTGCGAAGCAAGAGATTTTTCTTAGCGCTGTTTTCTCGAATAAATTTTTTCGCTTGAAGCAGACACTTTAAAGAGTTACAACTCAAAGGGGATTTGTTTGATTGCCCTCAAATTTGGACAGTAGCTAGATTAACATATAAAAAACAAAAACCTGTCTGCGAATTGTTTATTTCGACATATTTTTCCTCCGAGAGCAATTTTTGTACGATCACTTCACATTTTTTAAATCCTATTTTGAAAATGTTCTGTAACTTTTTACTGCAATTGAATGTGGAAAAACGCAGACACGCTTTTTTAGCGCTTTTTGTCCTGAAACCGAGGAAAAAAATAAATTGGCGAAAAACAAAATTCGCTTTGACTTGTAGCTTCCAAAAAGTGATTAGGACGTTCGCATTTAGTGGCCGTGAAAAAATCGGCACTTCATTTTATTTCAAAATTTTTGGTATGGTTTGATAGCCAGCTCTATAAGCTTTAATTTGATATAGGGGTTTAGGTATCTACATCTTAAACCGGACGCGCTACATCGCTTGGACGTGAGACACCCCTGAAGGTATACGGTAACCTTAAGAAGAGATCTTATTTCAAGGTGAGAAAATTCCACTCTATTTATAACTACATACCGTACAAAATCATTCATGTTTAAGCTTGGAGAAGCTTGGATAAAAGTACAAGATAAGGCAATCGTTATCCTCTCCGACAAACAATCACCTCGCGTCTTTCAAAAGCTGCACATATGCAAATCTTCAAAGAAACCTGGTTTGTGACAGTTATGGATAACCATTCTAAAGATGAAGTAAATTAGTATCTGCAAGGAATACCAATCAAAGATAGAAAACACCGTCTTTTTCTCAATCCTTTTTCCGCCGATTACATCGGTGGGAGATGCGATACGGAGTGGGGTAGCGCAGGGCATGGAGGGGGGGGGGGGTGTTGGAAAGGCTGGGTGGTGGTGAACAAGTCCAGGGGCCTACCTGCCTCTTCAAATCAAACCAGAGGCCAAATTAGGTCTCTGCGACTGGATGTCTACACAGATATGGGTAAAATCACATGAATGGACTTGTCCTTTACCCACAGGACTTATAGCAAGGATTCGTCCCCTCGTGTGTACTGACTTTTGACGTGGTTATTCCGCCAAAATCAGGGATTTTATTGAGGAATTTTGACAATGGTGTTACTTCAAGGCTTTCGTAAAAGGCGGAAGCAAACAACAAGCTTAACAGGCAAGAGTTGACACTCGGTACTCGGGTTTTTAAAGAGTTTTTGACTTAGTACAAGAGATCTGGGGCGCAAAGTATCAAAGGAAGGCTAATTGGCAACACGAAGAGTTCATTCCATAATCCCTCCTCCTTCTGAAACGGATACTCAAGTGGAACTGGAAACGAAGCAGTTTATCCAGACTAAATGACAGTAAATTACCAGTTAATATGCTGTGATTAGTTTCACATCAAAGTCTACTAAAGCTGAGAATATGAGCGAAATCAATTTTTCGGCTATTGCCACTATATTTCGAAAATGTTCAATGTTTGGCCCCATTCGCTCTTAAAAACGTCATAGTGTGCGCTTGGAAGAGAGTTCAGGCACTGGGCAAAGGTTGCAATGACTAATTATAAACCTAATTTAAAGGTTGAGCCACGGTGAAATTAATAACTTTTTATAAAATTTATTTGCACGAAGAAAATCGTGAAAGGAAGTGAGCTATGATAAGAAATGAGAGGGTCACAAACCATTTAAGAGAGTAAACTGCAGGTGAAGTTAGCGCAACCGGTACCAAGTCCTATCCTTGCTTATATTTCAGTTCCTTAGCGCGGGCGCTTACCGTGTTGGCGTGCTGTTCTGACATGAATTACGTGCGTAGTAAGGATGCGCAGTAACAATGACTGCGAACGAGCATGCTCACTTCAGGAGGAGTTACACTGAACAATTTTTTATTCAACTTTACATCTTCAAATATATACAGAGAATGTTGCTACACATAAGTGATACAATCGGTGGAAACGGGACTGTTGGAGCTATTTTTCTCTCCAGGGATCTTGGTTTGGACGGGTGCTATAGTGTATGGTACATTGTACCTTGCGCACCTCATAGAAAGGGAAGAGGCAAGAGTGGAGAGGTAAGAGTGGAGAGCGGAGAGGGGAGAGGGGAGAGGGGAGAGGGGAGAGGGGAGAGGGGAGAGGGGAGAGGGGAGAGGGGAGAGGGGAGAGGGGAGAGGGGAGAGGGGAGAGGGGAGAGGGGAGAGGGGAGAGGGGAGAGGGGAGAGTGAAGAGGGGAGAGGGGGATGGAAGAGAGGAGATGGGAGAGGAAAGAGGACAGAGGGCTTAAGGATGAGTGGAGAGGTGGGAGAGGGAAGAGGGGAGGGAAGAGGGGAGAGGGGAGATGACAGAAAAGAGAGTGGAAGGTGGCGAAAGTGGAGTGATGGCCAGTACGAACAAACTACTTCCTGTTTCCAGATTGCGTTATCAATAACAATCACAAGCTGATAGTTTAACGTCAGCAAGAGTTTCCCAAAAGGCACTTCCTTACTTATAGCGTGGCGGCAAGCCATCTTGGCTCTCTTGGTTTTGGGGTCATCGTCCCACGTGATCATATCCGGGGCTCCACTGAGCTCCACTGTGTCATCCAGTACTTTCTCAGGTGGAATGGATGTCCTTGATCCGCCAAGCAGTCGAAGAATAAGGAACACATTGGACTCATTCTGCATACCGTAGTCGGATAGGCGTTTACCTATCTCCAGTTGCTTTGTGGTGTAAGCCACACGAAGCTGATCCTCTTTTAGACACCATTGCGAAGTATTCCTCGACCGTAACATCCTAAGTAAATAAAATAACGGATGTTTTAAATACGCGCCCAGGTACTAGAGGATGCGAATGGTCCTCAAAAACCACGAGTCTCGCAAAATTGTAGTCGAATTTGACAGGTCTCGCAGTCACGTTCTTTTTAGCCGCTATGTCCGTCTCGCCGTCTTGAGTTCTCACAGAACTGTCTAGGAGTCTCGAATTTTTGCAAGGCTGAAAGACCGACTTGCTTTTTTTTTGTTTTTAACGCGTGACTGCGTAAGCAGTTGGGCTGTTTTGCTGGCGCATATATCCGGTTTGACATATCTAGGACAACGTGCTACTTAACTGTGAGTGTTGCGCTAAACATGGAACGGTTAGTTCAAATAATTTCAAATTTAAAAATTCTGGTTTAAAACTTGTTGATCAGTTAAAGAGTTGAAGGCAACTTGTAACTGCTAGTTCAAATAGCTGAGATTAATTGTGTGTTAAAATTTCCGGTTCATCTGTTGGTCGGGAAAGTCAGTTTATCTCACACCATTCACCACCCCTGATACTCGTCTGAAGTTCTGCGCGCATGAGCATCTAGCACACACAACTAACTGCACGGCATATTTACTATACCTTATGAGTGTTGATGGTAGTTATCCCTGCGTGCACACCGTGCACGAATATCTGAATCTGTCCTGTTGCCATCAAAAAGACTACACCTGAAGAAATTAAGAGGAGAGAAAATTTTTTTAAACTTTTGCAACAACTCTCTCTCTCTGTCTAACTCAAGTAGTTAAGGAAAGCAAAAGAATCATACCGAAGTTCACAGTCAGCACTGAGAAATCAGTTCAGCGGCGATCAAAGATTCCGCGATCTTGTCGACGCAAGACCGTCTCGAAAATGCAGTGTAATATTTTAAGGTCAAAATAATCTGCATTCAAACGGATGATGTCGGGCGAGTCCCAATTTTTTACGTCACGTTGTTTATAAGTCGATATCAGATTTTGCGTTGTGGCAGAACATAATTTCTTTTACAGAGTTTTCTGGTTCCTAATCGCATTCTTTATTTATTTTTGGTCAAGTTGCTTCTTTATCATGAAACAGAAGAAATTGCATTTGTGTTCGTTACGACAGCTGTTCTTTTTTTTTTCCCGGGAAAATTGAAGTTTATTTCAGTAACCATGTGACGTGATGTGACGGGGGTGTGGGACGGGGGGGGGGGAGTTGTAGGGGGGCCGGTTGGTAATGGTGGTCAGTGTTGGCGTTTAATTTACTGTACCACAGAATCTCAAAACACTGACTAGTTCTGAAATTAGTTAACTTCCGGTCACCAGACAATTTGAAGGTAAGAGAACACAGCAGAACAACTTCACTTTCGTGTATTCGTTAGTAAGATAAACTACTGGGAGTTAAGGTCTGAATTTTGAAGGGACAAGTCTCGGGGCCTGTTTGTCCCTTCAACTCAAACCAGTTTGAAATTGACGGACAGGTCGCAGAGTCAGCGACTAGTGTTGGTAACTCACATGAATGGACTTGTCCCCGCTCCGCAGGATGTATTGCAGAGATTTGCATTATCCTCTTGTGTGGAGCAACATAAAGTCCTTAAAAACCAGAAATATCATAAAGGAATTTGACAATGCAAAATTTGACAATCAACACCAATTTACACCTACTGACCTTACGATTTCACAATGGCGATTCTTAAAGGCATTGTGTCGTAACTGTGCCAATATAGAAGGGGCGGGATCCAGTATTTTTCTTGGGAGGGGGTGCACCACTAAGGAATGGCGTAACTGACTGGTGAGTTAACCAAATTTTAAAAGCAAATACGAAGAAGAAGGCTTCATCTCAGGGGGGGGGGGTGCACATCCCCTGTACCCTCCCCCTAGGTCTGCCCCTGTATAGTACCCATTGCTATTTTGCTGATATTTCGTCCTAAACAGAAAATTAACCGTGAATTTTCAATCTTAAATATGAGGCCACTATTATCTACAATCTTAAGTAATAACTCAGTAGATTGAACGAGAGAGTTCACTGACTCAGGCCTGGGTGGACAGTTTCAGAGCAGCATTTTATTTTTATTTAACGTCAAATACACAGGGGGTTGTTACCCAGTCCTCCAAACCGGAGCTCATGATAAGTGTGTTTGAATAGTTAAGAAGTGTTTCACTTTAAAAACATCGTTGATGCTAACCTCTTCCCTATGGTCCGAGGTTTTAAATTTAATTCAAAGGCTGGGCCACGGTGAAATTGACAAACTTTATTTACGTTAATGAGTTAAACCACCATCTGATATTTGGTGAACAAAAGGTTCGCTAAACAAAAGGTTTAATGAGCAGAACAATGGCTGTGCGCGTGCGTTATATATCTTGGTACATTTCTTTGCCGTCCTCGGCAAAATGACAACGTTAAATGCCTAAATTCTGCATTGTCTGAAGAACGTGAACCACGACGGCTACTATTTTAAATTTCTATTTCAAATTTATCGCCGTGTCTCAGATTCAGTTTCGTGATAGTTTTGACAGTAATAAACAAAGTAAATGACTTAAGAGTGCCGCGAAATTCGTAGGTAAAATATAAATTCATTTTTTAATCGACGTTGTTATCGGCGTCGCCGTCGTTTCTTCTTAAACTCCCTCACATTCTCTACCCACAAGCCGAGGTCTCTACCCTCGCTAACCGAGTTCGCTACCATAACATACATAACATACCAAATTTTGCTACAGCGAAAGAACTACTTACAACGTGGGAGAGGACTACTGCTACAATAAATACGCCGCTTTTCGCTAGTGTGTGTAAGTTTCAAGATTTCTAAACCTATCGAGCGACACATAAGTTAATTTACGTGTAGCAAGTGGTGGTGGAACCGCAATCAAGTTCCCAGTTTCACTCCGTCTACTCTAAACTGTAGAAATTAATTAAGGCGATGGAACGATAATGTCAGCGTCCTAATTATCTCCAGGGATCTTGGTTTGCACGGGTGCTATAGTGCAAGCTTCATTGTACCCTCCACACTTCCAGCCACTGGTTTCTCTAGGCTTCAAGCAGATGAAGCAGAACTCCTTACCACATGGGCATTTCATGTGCTTACAGGCCCGCACATGCTCAATCAGCATGCCGCAAGATACGCATGCGCGGAGGGACGGGCAACCTACCACTCCAACAATTTCCTTCCTACGGCAATTACGAAGGATCCTCAGACGTCTATCCTCACCGGAACAGGCAAGATTCCCTGAGGAAAAGACAAAGTTTAGGTGAAAGGGCACAATGGAGGCACTGCCAGAAAGTGACGCCCTTACACAACCTCGTTCCCGTGGGAAAAGGCAATGGGAACGAGGTTGGCCCTTACATAACAAATGATTACAGTTGAACCTCTCAAGCACGGTCTCCTTGGTAGAGAATTAACTGGTCGTTGCACAGAGCTAGCGGATTTGGGAAGGCTCCAGGAGATATTTCAATCCGCGCACAATTGAGATGAAAAGCTTTGGCTGTCATAGAGAGGCGCGTGCAGGGAATCATGGTAGTTGTATTCGTCAAAACAAATGTCCAGTCCAAGATGATGAATACAACCACAATGATTCTCATAAAGGGAATTGGTCATTGGCAAACTGTTAGTTAAGATACGGTAGATAGTCGAAGCCCCCAGGTCTTCAGGGTTTTTGTAATTTTTATAACACTTACCACACTTGGTCGTGCTCGAACTTTTCCAGTCGTGCAGACAATGCCAGCAGAATTCGTAAGTTTTCTTTAATTCCTTAGTACACAACGGACAAACTACTCGTATGTGCTTTTTGTCACTTCGTTCCACCATCGAGTTGCACTTGGGACATTCTTGAACACCCATAGCCTTGATCAAGTAGTTCCTGGAGATTTTCTTCTCAAACTCTTTTATTTCTTTATCTGTCAAAACAGCCAAGCGTCTCACATCTATGTAGTCCCATTCTTTGCCGCAATAAACTGGTGGTTGGTCCCGGCTGATGTAAGGACACAGAAATCGCGATCGGCCTGCGTCCAAGATGCTGCGACAAAACATGGTCAGAGATTCTGGAGCTAAGAGAAAAACAGATAAAATGGAAATGAAGGTTGGCGAAAGGATGAGCTGGCAGGGTAAATCAGATCTAGGTTTGCTAATTATTTCAAAGGTGGACTATTGTGTGGTGTCCTAATTGTTACTGAACTTGGTGCTGGAGCCTTAAGTATTTGTTCTCGAGTTGCGTACACGAGGAAAGGCAATTTACTCCGGCTTTACGCTGGTACCCATTTTTACATCGTCATGATGGAGAGAGGTAGGGTTGAATTGTTGGAGCAGCGGAGCAGAGGGGAGAGGGGTGAGAGAGGGGAGAGAGAGAGAGAGAGAGAGAGAGAGAGAGGGGAGAGGGGAGAGGGGAGAGGAGAGAGAAAAAGAAAGGGGCAAATAGACACTTCCTTACTTATGGCATGCCCGCAAGGCATCTTTGCTCTCTTGTTTTCGGGGTCATCGTCCCACGTGATCATATCCGGAGCATCGCTGAGCTCCACAGCGTCGTCCAGTACTTTCTCAGGTGGGATTGATGTCATTGATCCGCCAAGCAGTCGAAGAATGAGGAACACATTAGACTCATTCTGCATACCGTAGTCGGACAAGCGTTTGCCGATCCGCAGTTCCTTTGTGGTGTAAACTGCACGAAGCTGATCCACTGGTACGCCGTTCGTTTTAGACACCATTGCATAGAATTCCTTGACCGTAGCATCCTAAGTAAATATAATAACGGATGTTTAAATTCGCGCGCTGGTATTCGCGCCATTCGGAACTTGTGCAAACAGTCTTCGACATCCACAACTAACTGCACGGCATATTTACTATACCTTATGAATGTTTATGGTAGTTATCCCTCCTTGTAGACCGTACACGAATATCTGAATCTGTCCTGGTGCCATCGAAAATATTGTACCTGGAGACAGAGGAGAGATAATTGTTTTAAACTTTCGCTACATCTCTCTCTGTGCGACGGAAACAGTTAAGAACAGTTAAGAAGAGCTGAAGATTCTTACCTTCGAAGCTCACAGTCAATACAAATCACTTCAACAGCGATCAAATCTGTGATCTTGTCGACGCAAGAACGCTTTCGAAACTGTGGTGTAATGTTTTAGGGCCAGAATAAAGATATAGCTCCATACAGATGCGTGACGTCATTTCTGGGGAAAGTCCCAGTTCTTTACGTCATTTTATTTATAACCATGATACGATTGATGCTGGAGATCAGATTTTGAGTTGTGGAAGAACATACCTAACGTTTCATTATTGTCATTTTCAAATTAAAACGTGTGAGATTATTTGGAGACAATTTTAAAAAAGTATTAACTCCGTGGCAGGCTATAAACATGACCTTTATAAAATACAAATGGTGATGTAAACATCACCACAGAGGCCATGTTTCTCAGAAATCCGGGAGCAGGAAGATATGCACGATGATCTGACAATTGAAATGAGGCATTCTGCACTGAAGGGTTCAGATGGGCTGAATGTAGTTTCTGTTCTTTCCCCAGTTTCAAGCATTGGTATACATTTGCAGATTTCGTGCATTAAATAAATTTTGAAGGATCCCTTTTCTGAGAAAACACTGAGAAAATATGCTCGGGGCCATTTGCGTGACTTCCGCTTCAGCGTTGAAGGGAATTTCCCTTGGGTTTTTTCCCTGGGACAATTCCCTTAGCCAGCTGACGTTGTTAAAATTTGGTTTTCTGGAAATTCAAAAACAAATCCAGCCTTACAGATATATACCATGAGCTTGAAAAGAGATTTCATTTCAAGGTAAGAAAATCGTGAGTGCTTGAATAATCACCAAATGATTTGTAGCGTTACATTTTTGCCTCACGTCTATCAGAAGGTTATGATCAACACGAGCTGCTAAGCACGATTAACAGCGCTGAAATAATTGCAACGCTGTAACGCTTCGTCATTCATAAATACATTCACTCATGAGTACAGTAGGAAGAGAGAGTGCCTTATTCAGTCGATTGCATCTAGTCTGGGGTGGATTCTGTGAATGGAGTGAGCTGGTTTTGGGGGGAGGAAGCTGGTTACGTTAGAGAAGCGATTTTGAAGTATGTTGGATGAGTAAGATCTCTACTACAATGACAAAGATTTCCTAGGCTTGTTCACTAATCGCAAGCATTTCTTTGTAGAATTCTCCGCGGGGCCGCCATCGTGTTCTGTCGTGTAGTTCCGCCATGTCAGTTTCTTGCTAGTAAGTTTTTGTGACACGTACGCATGCGCATCGTAGCCACTACTGTGGAGACTATAAAGCTCTTTTGAGTTACTAGCTCGAGAATAAATCATGTTTTCATGCTTCAACAGAGCACAAATATTTACTGTCAAGGTCAAACAGCTTCATATAAATCAATTAATAATTTTGAAAGAAAATGGCTGTGCTGCGACGACAGCAGAGTAACAGCGTTGTGTTGCGTGACAGACCTTTACTAAGAGGATCGAGGAATTCAATTAGGGTGCACGCTATGTACGTTGAAGACAAAGCGCTCGGAGCCACCTTTCTTGACGTCTAGTTAACAATACGTTAACAGGTTTCTTTCTTTAAAATAAAATTCAGAGTACAGAAGGAACTAAAACAATTGCAGTCCCTAAAGCCTCATGGGATTGAAGTGACACTTCCATCGGACAGCCTTCAAGTATGGGAAGCTGTGGTACCGGGATCAGAAGAATCACTCTACAAAGGTGATCGGCGCTTCGATTCTCACTACCTTCACATGTATTTCTTTGATAATTTTTGTGTTTGTTTTGTTTCCTTAGGAGGGCGGTTCAAAGTTCAAGTTTATTTACCGTATCCTTCAGATAAAAAACCTTTCTAGTGCTTTTATTTAATTTTAGGAAACACTTATTTTCAGTAGCCCATTGTTTTGCTAGTCTGCTGGACATTGTATTGAGAGTACCCGGGTTCTAGTCTAGCCGCATTCTTTACCTTGGGGTTCGGGGAAAGTAACGGCCATCGTTGCTTTCGAATTTCATGGATGTTAGGAACCTTTCCTCGTCGCTGTTGGGAGGGTAACCACTTCCTTGTATCTTTAACGTGTTTCTGCAAATGAAACTTGGAGGAAAGAATCAGAATTTCACGACCAAAAAGACTAATATATTGCCTTTAGAGTTAGGGTCATCTGAAGCAAACATTAGAAAAGCTTGGCTTATTGCGTCTGTCATTGCCAGGTTGGTTTGGGGTTGCCTCTTTTTGAATATTGCTACTTTCTAAATATTGCTATCAACCATAAATTTTAGGCTTCAAACCTGTTATAAACCTTATCACAACATTGTCCAGCGCGCCGGCTAAAACCATCATTGAATTCTTAGTTGTTCCTCTAACTACTTTGAATCCTTGACCACGTGATAATCATTGTGTAGTGAGAATTACCCTCTTGGTCCTCCGACGGTAAGTGCATGATTTAGAAATACTTTGTGAAACATGATGTGTCATCATCACAGAAGGGTCGGGTAGCAGCTGTCGTAAGGTCTCACATGAATTGCTTGATAGCCTTTGAGTGGACAATAGAACAAACAACAGAAACAATGCCCCTAGCCCCAAAACAATACCTGCTATACACTAAGGGTGCGTTCCTTTGGGGTGATCTGGATCAGGATCAGTGATCTAAAATCACTCGGATAATGGTTCATCAGAGGAACCGATGAATCCGTGACCAGAGTGGATTCATCGGTTCCTTTGATGCACCATGATCCGAGTGATCTTGGATCACTGATCTTGATCCAGATCACCCCAAAGGAACGCACCCTAAGATGACAAATAAAATTACAAGCTTGGAGAGGTGCTACACTTCTGTCGGCGGAGTGAAAGCTTTTTGTATAGAGTGAGTTTTACATGTAATTGATTGCTTTGGTCACACGCAGCCGGTACCTGTTCTCAGTACGGTCGGGACATTTTGTCCCAACTCTTCGTCTACCTATTCTCTTCACTGTTGTTGAAAACTTATCTACAACTGCCAATTAGTTCTACCTCAGGTTCGGTCTCTGTGGAGACGTTCAACTGTGATTAAACGACTCAGACCCGTGCGTAGGTGCGAGGCATCAAGAAAAATAACTTATGCACTTACCAGCTTGTGTCTCGAGAGACTAACTATTGTATCTCTCTCGCGCCAGGTTCGCTTCTTGTCTCCCATTTATCACCTGAACGTTTGCCCGGCAACTGGTCACGTGTGCCTGGGATTCCTGTCCGAGGAGACCTGGTTACCAACTCGCTGTGTTCAAGAGGTACTGAGTGCTTTGTTCGCTCTGTTGATCCGACCTGAACCGGAGATTGCCGCTGACCAGACACTGCTGCACACGTATAATCAAAACAGGACCGTTTACGAAGAAAAAGCAAGAAAAAGCGCACAGGAAGCTAAGTGAAGATGATGTTACATCGACACATCTTAGTGATGATTTCCTTCAATTCTCATTACTTTCTAATTGACAATGTAGAGATAAATGTAAAGAGAAATAAGATGTTGATCAAGTAAAAGAATTCAGGTTTCAACATAGACTGTTCGATCAAAGGATCTTCAATTGTTAATAATTAAATGTTAGGTGAATAGCAAATTACTTGTTTCCAAGCGTGAAAACCGTTTTCTTGTTTGCTCGCTTATTACAAATAGAAATGGAGAGCGAATAATCTAATTGTTTAAGCATAAATCTACAAGTCGTTCAAAACTTTATCTAAATCCTCTCTTCGCAGACACTTAAAAAATTCAAAGAAGCAGCCGTCATTTTGTTAACAAGCGCACACTGCTACGCTACTCACTATCTACAACAGAATAGAGAGTGAGTAGCGAAAGTAATATGAGAACGACATTCGTGATAGAGCGCAAGTAAATTTATACTAACAGGGGTCTCACAGCTTCTGTTTAAAGGAGGTGAAAAATCCTTCCCCCACAATTCCCTACGGGAGATATTTTGATTACTAAGAAAACATCCAGTCCGTGTTTCTAGGTGTGGTCGTTGTTTATAGTATTTATGTTGTTTCTGTCCATGTTTTGTCCAGTGCGAAAGGTAATACCGTTGGCCGCAAAGCGGTCAATGTAAAACGCAGACTGAGAACCGAGGTTAAAATGCAGACTGAGGGGAAAATGCAGTCTGCAGAGTTTTAAACGGAATCGTGTTTACTTACCATTTCCATCATCGAGAGCTTACCGTAAACAGGCTAACCGGATTGTTATATTAATTAGGCTAACCTGAGTGATATTCAGGCTCATCGGAGTGATATTCAATCTATTCGGAGTGCAGACTTTTGCTGCGATTAGCCTGAATAATCCTGTTTACGGTCAGCGTTCGATAATGGAAATGACACGATATATAATTAAAACACAGTCTGCGTTTTACACTGACCGTCCGCAAAGGTCTGTTGCCATCCAGTTTCCAACGAGAAAACCTTTCATATAACGTATAAGACAACTTTGAATCTGCATTCAGCGCAGAGGTACGCGGGACTCTTTTTCCAATCGAGATCCTCGCGCCTTGTATAAAGCGTTTTCACAGCGGCCATTTTCGTGTTTCCAAATAATGGCATTTCCCAACATTGGGAGATGAGTTATTTCGTGGAAAAATGTTCGGTTGTTTGAAAACACCAGTATGGTGACTGTGGTGAAACGCTCTATGTCATTACAAAAAACTGTCTTGCAGTGGAGTTTCAAGTCAGTGAGGCGATACTCAACTGAAGGCGAACCGAATTAACCCGAACCAGTTTTAACATCTTTATATTTTAGAAGTAAAAAAAGGAACATTTTTCCGAGAGAAGTGCTCACCTTCGGCTGGGTCTCATTACAAGCAGTTCCTTGCTTGAGACTTTTGGTTATATCTTCTACATTTTCTCGGAGCAAAGATTACAAGCAATATAGTCTTCAGAAGAAGGAAACGTTTTCATTTTGCTTCCTCTTCCAAATGCTTGTCTCGTTAGGTGAAAATATTATGACTATGGATTACCATATGGCGCGCTAGCACATAAGGCGCGAGTATTGCAGTCGCACACTCTCATACTCCGAAACAAAAATAATTTCGCACGTACATGCTGAATTTTATTCAATTGAATCATTTCAAGATACTATCTACGCTTTAAAGGTCAATGCCACAGCATTTAAAAAGGTAAACTTGACTAGCAGAATCAACTGATTCTGCCGTCCGGCAAGAACTTCAGTTTATCCGGCTATCAAAACAAGAAGAACTGATGTAGTGGTATGGATAGACTGTTCAAAGTCCCCTATTTTTCCGTGAGATCGTAGATGTCGATCGTTGAGTTCGACGGGCCGCCATCTTGGTCTCCTGATGCGAGCGAAACTGGGGAGAGTACAAAATGCCCGTGGGAAGTGGCGGTGGGGTTAATAGCGTGGGGGAGAAGGGGCGGGTTTTTCCGCCCGCCGTGCCCTCCAGCACCCCTACCCACGGGCATTTTGTTCTCTCCCCAGTTTTGCTCGCATCAAGAGACCAAGATGGCGGCCCGTCGAACTCAACGATCGACATCTACGATCTCACGGAAAAATAGGGGACTTTGAACAGTCTATGGTATGGACCTAATTACTAAGAATTCTTGGGTTTCACCCACGTGACCAATAGCTTAGCAACGGTTACTATCCGCCATCTTGGTGTCCCTCAAGCGTAAACAAACCGTCTCCAAAGAAGCGTTAATGTGAGAAAGAAGGGATGGTTTAATGCGTTGTTATTGGCTGTTCGAGCAAAAGTGGAAATCATAAAGGCTTAGGGTTTTTTCGTATACTAAGATTATTACAAATCAAGGGGAAGAACAGGAGGAACTCACTACTAGGAGGAGAAACGAGTGGATTTCTGCGGTGAGTCGCGGCGACGCTACAAACAAGAAAGCGCTAGAAAGTGAACGAGTTTGTAGCAAACGCTTCGCTCTGAAACTATCGGAACAGAGCGGCTTTGGTCGATAAATTGGTCAGCAATAGGATCAATTAAACTTAAAGCTACTGCTTTAATTTTTCACTGGTTGAGTTTGGCATAAAGCTGATCCATTTCCTCTTTCTAAGGCGCCGATGCGCGCTGCATGCGCTGAGGCCTGGCTGATGCAGTGCTGCATGGTTCGAGGCTTGCGGCTGTTGTAGATCCTCAATTTTCTGGTCAAACTTTTCTTTGAGCTTGTTAGCCGATGAAAAATCGGTCCTTAGCCCTCGCATCCGGCACTTCATTGACATATGTCGGCAAAATCCATGAGCATTTTACCTGTGTGCAAGCGAGCTTGCCATGAATTCGTGTAGTTGCCTCTAAATAAAATAAAACACTCGCGATATGTGAGCATGACTCAGTCAGTCCAGCTCTGCATCCCAAGCAATGGGCTGACAAAATAGTCCCATCTTTTTCGGAAATGACTCAAATGTTCACTAAAGGATCAGTCATACGCTGTGAATGCCGAACACTTGCTCTCACGACATCATAATGTATCATTGTAATGATACTTGCCGGCGATTAAGCGATTACTTTGCCTACAACTGAGGTTACAAATCCCGACACCATTTTATTAATTAAACGCCTCCAGACTCTTGAACGCCTGAACTGCTTGTTGGTGTAGAAGCTGGTCTCAAGAACGAGGTAACTCAGCAAGTCCGAGACTTCCACAGGAGGCAAGCATTCTGGACTGAACTGCTCGGCTGTAATGCTTGCGGGGTCAACCCCGATGACCGAGATCTTTTGCGAATATCTTTCCTTTACTCGACTCTCTAAGCTTTTGGCATACTCAGAGAGCACTGGGATACCTTTAGATGGATGCCCGGTACTTTTATCGTTTTTTTTTCTTTCTGGATATTCATGTAGTTGGCGAAATAATAGAGCGGTAATAGAGAAGCTTCGAGAAGCTTCATTGTAGAAATGGGCTATTGTTAGCATAAATTTGACACCCGAGGGACACTAATATGGCGGACACTGATTTGAGCAAAGCTTGTGACGTCACGTGAAACCCAAGAATAGAGTAATATTAAAACGATTCATAAAGCTCTATCTGTCCAATACACCATGTGGTTTCCTAGCTGAAGGCCAGCTTTAGTTATTCTTTATGTTTACACTGAAACATCTATTAAACTAATACGCTTGGTTAGGAGACTGACACTGAGCTTGCGTAGACTATTTGGCGTGACGTCAGCGTCTTCAAATCTAAAGGAGAGATTTCTCTGATATGAGGTATTCCATGTAGTTTACAGCAAAGAGAGATAAGAATATCATTATATCTTTCCCAGCATGGTCAGGAAGACGTAAGGATGATGCTTAATATAATAACATCGACAAAAGATGTAATTACGGCCTGTAAAGCGGTGCGAAATACTTCAAAATATGAAGCTTAAGAGCTTTTGTAAAAAAGTATGTTTTGATTAAATTGCCATTTCGTTTTGCATTACTTCATTTTCTTTAATTTCGTTGTTCAAATTTTGGTTACTTTTTTGATTCGACTATCTACGTACATTACTGGAAAATATTATATTTTTGACAAAATTTCTTTTAACTTCCATCTTTACTTGGGCATGCAGAGTGTACAAAAATATCACTTTTTCAAATAACACGAGAAGCAATTTGGGAGAAAGCGAAAGGTTTTTAAAGCTAGCCTGACCTGAGGCTTAAGCTTACACAAGCAATACAATCTTCAATTACCCAAATCTTTTGAACCAAGCAATTGTTTTATAAAAAAAACTTAGATTGTCACATTCGGTCGCTTTTCTTATTAACCTGTACTATACATTAGCAATGGGCAATTCCCTCTATAAGACTTTTCCACCCGCGCAGACAATGCCAACAGAATTCGTAAACTTTCTTTCTTTTCTTAGTACACAACGGACAAATTACTCGTATGTGCTTTTTGTCACCTCGTTCTACCATCGAGTTGCACTTGGGACATACTTGAACACCCATAGCCTTGATCAAGTAGGTCCTGGAGATTTTCTTCTCAAACTCCTCTATTTCTTCTCTTCAAAACAGCCAAGCGTCTCACCTCTATGTTGTCCCATTCTTTGCCGCAATAAACTGGTGGTTGGTCCTGGCTGATGTAGAAATCGCGATCGGCCTGCGTCCAAGATGCTGCGACAAAACATGGTCAGAGATTCTGGAGCTAAGAAAAAAAACAGATAAAACGGTTTAGGGTCAAATGGTTTAGGGTCAAAATAAGGACATCGCTTCATTAAATGCGTGGCGTCATTTCTGGGGAAAAGTCCCAGCTCTGTAGGTCATGTTATACGATACGATACGATACGATTGATACGATTGATGCCGATGATCAGATTTTGAATTGTAAGAGAACTTATCGTTTTATTATTATTTATTTAAAACGGAAAGCTTTTTTGAGATAATTTTTAGAAACTATTAATTCCGCCGCAGGCTATAAACATGAACTTTTTAAGATAAAAATGGCGATGTAAATATCACCACAGGGACGCAATTTTTCTCAGGGAACAGGGAACAAAGACAGGAAGTTTTCTCACAATACATTCACGATGATCTAACAATTGAAATTAGGTAATCTACTATTGAAGGGTTCATATGGGCTGAAAGCAGTTTCTGTTCGTTCCCCAGTTTCCAACATTGGTATACATTTGCAGATTTCGCGCGTTGAAGAAGTCTTTTCTGAGAAAATATGCTCGGGGCCGTTTGCGTGACTTCCGCTTCAACGTTGAAGGGGATTTCCCTTGGGTATTTTCCCTGGGACAATTCCCTTGGCCAGCTGACGTTGTTAAAAGTTGGTTAGACTGCTGACAGACGGTTTTTTCACTGAGGGTCACTTACACTGCACTTAAGCGAGTGTTTGAAGCTTCTCGCCTCATAACCCCTGCTGAATTTCGAGAGAACAAACAGACTGCCAGCAGTCTAAAAGTTGGTTGTCTTGAAATTCAAAAACAAATCAAGACTTACGGATATAAACAATGAGTTTGAAAAGAGATTTTATTCCAAGGTAAGAAAATCGTAAGTACTTGAATAGCTGGTTTTGACATGACGTCACTAAAATTCAAACAACAAAACTGTTGATCTTCGTGAGATTTTACTTTAATGATGTATAAGAGCAGCTGAATACAAATTTTCGCTCCGAATGGGTTCTTGGTTTTGTGATACACTACGCTTGAATTTCTAAGCTTTTGCGTGACGCGGCATTTACATGACGGCCTAGAGAGCTGTCATGATGGTTGAAAAAGTGACTTATTTTGGGGGACTTGGCTATCTGAACAGTTCATGTCTTAGAAAAAGTATTATTTTAATGTTTTAGAGTTTCTCGAGGGATAAATTCACGCTTTTGGAGCAAAACTCAGTGACAGATGTTTCTGTTGGTTTCCGGCCGCCATGTTGATGCCCATACGGATGGGCACGAGCATGGCTTCTCCATACAAATCTCTTTAAATTTGGGTAAAAAATTTCTCCGCATATCTCGCATAAGAAAAATTGCTGTGACCAGAATTTTGGCGAGAGTCTTTGTATATTTACCTTCTTTATTTCCCAGATGCTGGACTTTATCTATTGACCGGTTTTGTTTTAGAGTAGCGATTTTGAAGTATCCTGGATGAGTAAGAACTCTACTGCAATGACAAAGATTTCCTAGGCTTGTTTACTAATCGCAAGCATTTCTTTGTAGAATTCTCCGCGGGGCCGCCATCGTGTTCGGTCGTGTTTCAGTTTCTTGCTAGTAAGTTTTTGTGACACGTACGCATGCGCATCGTAGCCACTACTGTGGAGACTTTAAAGCTCTTTTGAGTTACTAGCTCGAGAATAAATCATGTTTTCATGCTTCAACAGAGCGAAAATATTTACTGACAAGGTCGATCAGCTTCACATAAATCGATTAATAATTTTGAAAGAAAATGGCTGGGCTGTGCTGTGACGACGGACAAGTGACAGCTTTGTGTTGCGTGACAGACCTTTAGAGGATCGAGAAATTCAATTAGGGTGTACGCTATGTTGAGGACAAAACGCTCGGAGCCACCTTTCTTGACGTCTAGTTAACAATATGTTAACCGGTTTCTTTTTTTAAAATCAAATTCAGAGCACAGAAAGGGCTAAAACGACTGCAGTCCCTAAAACCTCATGGGATTGTAGTGACTCTTCCATCGGACAGCCTTCAAGTATGGGAAGCTGTGGTGCCGGGATCAGAAGAATCACGCTACAAAGGTGATCAGTGCCTTGATTCTCACTACCTTCACACGTAGTTCTTCGATAATTTTTGTCGTTGTTTTGTTTCCTCAGGAGGGTGGTTCAAAGTTCAAGTATATTTACCGTATCCTTCAGATAAAAGAACTTTCTAGTGTTTTTATTTAATTTTAGGAAACACTTGTTTTATGGTCAGTGCGCCCATTGTTTTGCTAGTCCGCTGGACTGTGTATCAAGAGGACCCGGCCGGACTCTCACCTAGCCGCACTCTTTACCTTAATGCTTTTCTCAAGTGCTAACTCCGTAACGACTTAAGAGTCGTTTGCAATCGAACTTCAGTTTATTTGTGGTTTATCAAGAGCTCGTTAAACTTCGATCTTGTCACGAGAGCGCGCAGTAAAACTACGTATTAATCGTCTATTAAACTGCTGCTATGATTATCCCGCGACATCTTGTTAACTTCCTAATACCTAAGCCAAGTATTTAGCCATATTTAGCGCGTGTGAATCGTGTCAACACTAATTTTGGCTCAGCATGAAATCGAAAATGGCGACTCAATTTGGTCAGCGCAGATATGATTTAGTTCCGCAAAATTGGAGACAAATAAAAACGTTCGAAATCTTATAACGTTGTCATGAGCTAAAATCACTAAAGTATCCCTTACTTCCCAGGTAGAAATCCTCAATACATGCAGAACAATCCACTGTTACTGTCGCCTCCTCCGCATTACACTTCTCATTTTCTGACGGAGGAGGGCAGGATTTATAACCCGTCACAGCCGTGGTTTATGGCCAAACAAACTGGTCCGTACACCCAACAAGAGACATTCACCTCGAGCGGGGGCCCTCAACTGCCATTCAACTACACAACAGACCCAAGAACGCTGCTGCCTACCTCCACGAGCAAGCTTAGCATTCCTGGTAAGTTCACGTTCGATTCGTTAGTAGTTTTCTACATCTCTTTGACAGACAGGTTAGCACTTTAATGTTTTTCTTAAGTGTTAACTCCGTAACGACTTAAGAGTCGTTTGCGATCGGACTTCAGTTTATTTGTGGTTTATCAAGAGCTCGTTAAATTTCGATCTTGTCACGAGAGCTGCAGAGCGCGCAGTAAATATATCTTATTAGATGTTTTGATGTGTAGTATCGCTGTATATTTTTACGAGTTGTGCCGTATTTTGACGAGCCCGTAGGGCGAGTCAAAATACAAACAACGAGTAAAAATATACAGCGATACTACACACCAACACATCTAATAAGAGATTTGTTATCCAACTGCTGTATCAATGAAAGAGGGAGAGTGTCACAGCTTTGAGTGCGCGCGCCGACCTGTACGGCAAACAGGTTTTCTACTGTACAAATACGGCAAACAGGTTTTCCACTGTACAATATCGCTGTATATTTTTATTGTTATTTGGACAGTATTCGCTGCAGTTGGATAATAAAACTACGTATTAATCGTCTATTAAACTGCCGCTGCCTGATTATCCCGCGACATCTTGTTAACTTCCTAATACCTAAGCCATATTTAGCGCGTGTGAATCGTGTCAACACTAATTTTGGCTCAGCATGAAATCGAAAATGGTGACTCAATTTGGTCAGCGCAGATATGATTTAGTTCCGCAGAATTCGAGACAAATGAAAAACGGTTTCTCATTGTAACGTCGTCATCGGCATAAATCACTAAAATATCACGATAATAAAAGAGAACTTTGCATAAAAGATTTAATTTCCTTGTCTAAAGGAGATCACAGTCATCCCGGTTAAAAGATTTCTCACATTTTAAAACTTTTCGCTTTTTTGAACCTTGTAACATTAGAAATCCGCTTTGCCAAATGAAGAAAGAATTGCGATAGTAATCGAAATGTACTGGCGATCATGAATGTAAAAGAAAAGATCATAAACTGAACTTTACTCTGATAGGAACCATTAAAAACCTTACTTAAATAGTTGAAATATTTAAATAAGCCTTTAAATGGGTTCTTAGCTGTTAGTGGCTTCCAAATCTACACACAAAACGGTTTGAAAAGATTTTCTTCGTATATCAATGAACTTAATTTTTCCCTGCTTTTTTTATTGTAGACCCTCCCTCCAGCTCGGATATTATACATCATCCTCTTCCCGTGCACTCCCGTGTAAAGCCAGCTCTTCGCACCCCAAGCGGGAAAAGATGTTGCAAGTCGCGCACAATTTTCACGGATCTTCAGTTGCGTGTTATGGAGAAAACCTTTTCAGAGCGTAGATATTTGGACTCCACAGACCGCGCCAAATTATCGCATATCCTGGGCTTAAACGAAGCGCAGGTGAAAACCTGGTTCCAGAACAGAAGGATGAGGTGGAAAAAGATTGTAGCGAAAAATGACAAGCCTGATAGCTCGACTACGAGTAAAATAGCAGAGAAAAACGACGCAGCTATCGGGAAAAACAACAAAGAAACAGCCACAAATGAAAGAGAAAAGACTCAAACTAATTGAACAATTCGATACATTGAAATGAAAGAGGAACAAAAATCGTAACTTTACCGTTTGTGAGATCATTTATTGTAACTAATTAGAGACGGGAAAACAGATACTTGTGTAACTTAAGGCTTGATAGTGTTAATTTGACGGAAGTTTATGGAGACGCTGGGAAATTTGGGAAAGCAAAGCTACATTTTAAAACCAGATAAGAAATTATCAGTCAAAATAATGAGCGAAAGAGGAGAAAAGAACAGTTTTCTTTATCTACACTTTGTCTTTATCTTTAAACGCAAATAATTTAGACACTTTATTCACATCATGCCACAAACCGTGAATCCACATCACAGTCGTGAAGGAAAGAAAGTTTTAATAAATTTTTAGCTTGACGTTGTAACGCGTTTATCAGCTTTTTCTTGATCACGATACACTGCTTTTTTTTGGTGTGCTAGTAAATTAAGCTGTCGTTTGAACATAACTGATCTTGTAAGCGTGAGCGGTGCGGGAAAAAATGTTTTAAAAGTATTTGTAAATATCAACTTTAGCATTTCCTGATCTAATAAAATACACAAATCACGATGTCATTTATGGCTTTAAAAAGTCGGCATGTATCTGTTGACCATACAAAAGAAAACCGTGGAAAAATCAGTAATCCTGTGCGCGGACGATGCCATAACACTGAACTCCTTTCTTCCAGTCAATCTCTTCATAAAAAGAGCAACCAAAGAGATCAGTGCGAATATGTCGAAGTTGACGCATGGTGATTCTATTTTGTTACTGCTGGAGCGAGGGTCTTAAATGAAGCTCAGAGAAGCGTTTATTTACGTAGTGGACTCTTTGTTTACCAGAAGGATACAAAAAATGGTTGCCCGCCGCCATTCTTTAGAAGTTAATAAAGCAATTTTCTAACTTGTGTGTTGGGCCTTCGATGTTCCCACGTCAACAGAAGCGCATTGAAAACTCGTTGAAAAATAATTGAAATCTTTCTGCGTTTGTCTGGCGAGTTGATAATTTTCTGTCCTTGATGAAAAGGACTCTCTTTAACTTCGTTTGATCGGAATTTGTTTTGAGAACCACAGATAGCTATTCAACATGTGTTCGTTGCTTTTTGTAGAGCACGCAAACTCCTTGTCATTATAAAGCGAGTGTTGTTGAATAGAGTAAATCTAATGTTCCCTGGGTGATATACACGACCTGGATTATGGCATTTACTAAAGTGGTACTATGACGAAAATCGCATCTTTCCTATCTAAGCCATTTTAAAACATAAACAAGCAGTCTGTGTGAGAAGAAAAATGCTGTTTACTATTTTCAAATATCTCTTTTCGCTCCAGAGAGATTCAAGTTTTTGAAATATGCAAATTACCAAGTAATGACGTAATGCACTAAACAAAATTTTCATTAAGTATAATGAAGAAAGACATCTCAGCCAATTTGTATCACAAATGTTTGATTCTTTGCAGTATCATTTTTCTACATGTGCTGCACAATACTAGCTTGACAGTTTTGTTACCATGGCAAGATACTGGGTTCCAGACCTCCCCAATATCAATGGCTTTTCTGGCCACCTTTGGCAGTCCATTTTGATATTTGCTAATGGTGCCTTATATGCATGATCAGGAGCCATAATCGGTCCCCGATTATGGCTCCTGGCATGATCCAGCAAGCATATGAATATGTTAGGTCGGGTTCATGGCCTTGTTTAATTTTTTTTAGCTGAAAATCACTAAAATATTGTAGTAGGTGGGGACTGGAAAAGAGTGAATTGCCATGGGAAGAGAATTTTTTTATGGATGTAGGTGTGTTGCTTGTAGAACTATTAGCCTACCAAGTTTCATTGGTCTGTGCTGCAAATGGACCAAAATAGCTCTATTTATATACTTGATATAATATTGGGTTGAGTATATTACGTCATCAGTTATCTCATTTACAAGTTTTACACATTTCTCAACCTTAAATATCTCCGGAACTAATGCAGATATTTGCAAACGGTAAATAGCGTTTTTATTCTTTCATGCCATTCTATGTAATACACCGAAAAAAATCAAGGGGTCAAAATTCGATCATAGTACCACTTTAACCTTTTGTGCGGATATGACAGGAAAAATCCCGTGTTGACTTAAAGCATAAATGCAGTTTCAATGGAAGCTGCGCTTTCGAAATTCTTCCAACGAGAAGATTGCCAATTGAGTATCACTTTCGACTCCTCACGCAACGATTCGGCTCAATTCAGTCGCTGTTTCGAGCTAACCTGCTCTACAACACGAGTTGAAATGCTCAAATCAGTGAGCGCAATATCATTTCCTTCGATTATCTCTCCTTTTACAAGGATTTCTAGCTCTTAGAAAACTTTGAGAATAAGCATGAGTGTGTACTGAATACTATACAATGGGCGCAAAAACCACAAAACACGCGAAGCCTTTGCCACAAAGTTCACGTCAACTAGAGAAATCAGTTTTCTTTCAAAAAAAAAAAAAAAAAAAAATTCCGCTCTCTTTATAAGCTGTATTCTAATTAAGCAGATGTGTATTTCTATCAGGGAAAAAGATGTCCTTTACAGACATTTTGAACATCCACCCAATTTCCCTGAGAGAGTGTGGTTTTTTTTTTCAAACTGCGAATAAGCTTTGTCTGTTGAAATTGTTGTTATTAGAACTCCACCTTGCAACCATCTCATTCAATTCAAACGATCATTTTCTTTAGACGTAAAAACACGAAACAGTTGATCCTTTTCCTAGGAGGATAAAAGGAAACAAAAAAGAAAGAAAAAAAAAGAAAAAAAAAAAAGGAGAAAGCAAGAAAGAAAGAGAAAACAGAATTAAATGATCGCGCGTGGTTTGGGACTGGGACTGTGACTATCTTAGTTCCCAGTTTTTCTTCAGACTCGGTCACACAAGATTCCTAACCGCTTCTGCTGTATATGAGGAACCGCGGGTTGCAGCGTTTTTCAAACCTAGTTGACATGACTTTAAGTTGTTCTACATCTACATCTACATCTACATCTACATCTACATCTACATCTACATCTACATCTACATCTACATCTACATCTACATCTACATCTACATCTACATCTACATCTACATCTACATTTAAGTTCGGTGAAAGTCACAACCCTCGTTGCTTTCGGATTTCATGGATTTAGGAACCTTTCCTTGTCGCCTTTGGCAGGTCAGCTATTTCCTCGTAGCTTAAACGTGTATTATTTGTGGACTGATACAAGAATTAGAATGCAAATGTTTCTCTGAATAAAACTTGGAGGAAAGAATCAGTCCTTGGGTTATTTATCACGAAAAAATATCTGATATATTACCTTTAGGGTTAGGGTCATCCGCAACAAACATCAGAACAGTTTGGGACACTTTCTTGTCGCGTCTGTCATTTTCACTGTCACGCATTAAAAATATAAATCGAAAACCACTCAGTGGATAAAGTCAAGAACTTGTGATCTTATAGGATATAGATAGAGAAGACACTTCTGCAAGTTTTAGGTTTGCGTGTTTTCCCAGACTGCGCATATTTGTCGAAATGTTTCGCAGAAATTTACAGAGCCCGGTATGGAAACGCCATGTTGGTGCACCTCTGTGGTGCATGATTTAGAAATACTTTGTGATACATAATGTGTTATCGTCGGAGAAGGGTCGAGGAGCAGCTGTCGTAAGGTCTCACATGAATTCCTTGATAGCCTTTGATAGGACAATAGAACAAACAACAGATCTAGAAACAATGCCCCTAGCCCCAAAACAATAACAGCTGCTAACAAGCAAAACAACGACAAGCTTACGAGAGCTGCTACACTTCTGTCGGCAGGGTGAAAACTTTTTGGATAGAGTGAGTTTCAATTAAGTGCCTGATCCAGAACTGGTGTGGTTTTCTTCAGTACCGCACTCTGTGATTGCAATTGCCACCCACTCAGTCAATGGCCACCTGAGTCTCATTCTCGTCCCCCGCGCTCTGCGTTTCCTTTTTGTCATGTGGTCTACTCATAACGGAATTTTAAAACGAGTAGCATTGGGAACGAGAAGTCCTGAGCATATATTTTTTTGGGCTCGTTACGCGTGCGTGACGATCCAAAGAACGTCTGCGTACAGGAGACAATCAGGAAGATACGATTCCCAAACCAATCACTTGGTCACACGCGGCCGCCACCTGCTCACAGTACGGCCGGGACATTTTGTCTGAACTGTTCGTCTATCCATTCAATTGATTCTTATTGAAACTTCTCTTCAACGGCCAGCTAGTTCTGTCTCAGGTTCAGTCTCTTTAGAGACGTTCAACTGTAATTCAACGATTCAGACCCGTGTGTAGGTGCGAGGCATCAAGAGAAATAACTTATGTACTTACCAGCTTGTGTCGCGAGACTCATTATCGGTCCTCTTTTGTACCAGGTTCGCTTCTTGTCTCCCATTTATCACCTGAACGTTTGCCCGGCAACTGGTCACGTGTGCCTGGGATTCCTGTCCGAGGAGACCTGGTTACCAACTCGCTGTGTTCAAGAGGTACTAAGTGCCTTGTTCGCTCTGTTGGTCAGACCTGAACCGGAGATTGCCGCTGACCAGACACTGCTGAACATATATAATCAAAATAGGATCGTTTACGAAGAAAAAGCGAAAAAAGCGCACAGGAAGCTAAGTGACGTTGATGTTGCATCGACACATCTCAGTAATGATTTCCTTCAATTCTCATTACTTTCTATTTGACAATGTAGTGATAATGTAAAGAGATATAATATGTTGATCAATTAAAAGCTTTGTTTAAACATAGACTGTTCGATCAAAAAAATCTTCAAGTATAAATTATTAGAAAATAGTCCAAAGAAAATACGCGCGCTGATTAGTTTAAAATCATGTTTCTATTAAACAATTAGATTATGAGCTCGAGATTTCTATTTAAAAAATAGAGTGTTTCTGTCGAGGAACTATCGGCTGATAGTTGCCCCGTGGAAATTTGATGTTTTTAAAACAAATATTTGCCCGAGAAGCGAAGCTTCGATGGCAAATATGCTAGTTTTAAGAACATCAAATTTCCAAGGGGCAACTATCAGACCGATAGTTCCGAGACATTAACACTCTATTGTTTTTATTGTTTACCACTAAATTTTCTTCCGTGCGCCAGTTCAAAAATCATATGAATTACTTTCAACTTTTTTGGATGAAAGCCGTGAAAGCGGAATGTAAAATATGAAAAAGAAAACAAACAAAAATCCTCTTAATACAAATTCAATTGTTTATTTTCTATAAGCCCGCTTGTTTACAGAAATATTTTCACGGACGAGTACTATCCATCCGGGTATTTTTCTCGGACGGGCACTATGGGCTGATAGTGTCTCTCCGCGGATGATCACTATCGCGTCACGTGATCAATTTAAACCAATAAGAATCGGAGAAAATTTAGTGGTGAACTATAACGTGTGATAGTTGCGCCCGACTCAACTATCATGCATAGAAATCCAGAGCGAATAATCTAATTGTTTTAGTATAAATATGCTAGTCGTCCAAAACGTTATCTAAATCCTCTTCACAGAGACTTCGAAAACGCCAAGAAGCGGCAACCAGTTTGTTAACAACCGCGCAACGTCACGCTACTCACTCTCTACAACGGTAGAGATAATGTGTAGCGTAACTAGTAAGACCGACATTCGTGATAGAACGTCAGTAAATTTATACTAATAGAGGTCTCACAACTTCTGTGTAGGAGGTGAAAAATCCTTCCCTTGCAATTCCCTACGGGAGATATTTTGATTACTAAGAAAACATCTTGTTCATGTTTTTTGGTGGGGTGGTTGTTTATAGTATTTATGTCGCTTCCGTCCTTGGATTGTCCAGTGCGAAAGGTAATACCGTTGGCCGCAAAGTGGTCAGTGTAAAACGCAGACTGCGAACCAGGGTTCAAATGCAGACTGAGGGAAACTGCAGACTGCAGACTTTTTAACTGAATCGTGTTATCGTCTCATCATTGAGAGCTTACCGTATAAATAGGCTAACCGGAGCGTTATATTTTTCAAGCTAATCTGAATGACATTCAGTCTAACCGGAGTGCAGACGTTTACTGCGATTAACTTAAATAATTCTGTTTACGGTCAGCGCTCCATAATGGAAATAACTCGATATATAATTAAAAACACAGTCTGCGTTTTACGCTGACCGTCCGCAAGGCCTGCCATCCAGTTTCCAACGAGAAAACTTTTCATATAACGTACAAGACAACTTTGAATCTACATTCAGCGCAGAGGTAGGCAGGACTCTTTTTTTCCAATCGAGTTCCTCGTGCCTTGTATAAAGTGCTTTCACACGACAGGGCAGTGGCCATTTTGATGTTTACAAATAATGGCATTTCGCAATATTGGGAAATGAGTTCTTTCATGGAAAATTTTCCTGTTGTTCAGGAAAACACCAGTATGCATGGTGACTGTGGTGAAACTCTCTATGTCATTACAATTAACTGTCTTGCGGTGGAGTTTCAAGTCAGTGAGGCCATACTCAACTGAAGGCGAACCGAGAAAGCGCGTGTGTTAATCCGAATTAGTAACATCTTTATACTCTCATAATTTAGAAATAAAAAAGGAACATTTGGCCGAAAGAAGTGCTCACCTTCAGCTGGGTCTCATTACAAACAAGTCCTTGCTTGAGACCTTTCGTTATATCTTCTGCATCTTCTCGGGCAAAGATTACAAACAATATAGTCTTCAGAAGAAGGAAACGTTTTCATTTTTCTTCCTCTTCCAAATGCTTGTTTCGTTAGGTGAAAATATCATGAATATGAGTTACCATATGGAAGCGCTGACACAAAAGGCGCGAGTATTGTCTGCACACTATCTATGTGAACAATTCTACTGTATAATACCCCGAAACAAAAATAGTGTCGCACGTATATGCTGAATTTTATTCAATTGAATCATTTCAAGATATTATTTACGCCTTAAAGGTCAATGCCACAACATTTAAAAAGGTAAGCGTGACTTGCAGAATCAATTTTGTCCGGCAAGAACATGACGAAAAGATCTTTTATCTATCTGAAACAATATAAACTTATGTAGTGGCCTGGACCTAATTACTAAGAGTAGAGTAATATCAAAACGATTCAAAAAGCTTTATCTGTCGAATACACGTTTCCTATAGCTGAAGTCGCTGAAGACCAGCTTTAGTTATTCTTTATGTTTACACTGAAATATCTATTTAACTATTACGGCTGGGTACGAGACTGACACTAAGCATGCGCAGACTATTTGGCGTGACGCCAGCGTCTACAAATCTAAAGGAGAGATTTCTCTGATATGAGGTGTTCCATGTAGTTTACATCAAAGAGAGATAAGAATATCATTATATCTTCCCCAGCATGGTCGGGAAGACGTAAGCATGATAAAACATAATAACATCGACAAAAGAATACTTCAAAATAACGAAGCTTAAAAGCTTTTGTAAAAAAAGTATGTTTTGTTTAAATTGCCATTTCGTTTTGCATTACTTTATTTTCTTTAATTTCGTTGTTCAAATTTTGGTTACTTTTTCGATCGGACTATCTATATTACTGGAAGATATAATACTTTTGAAAAAATTTCTTTTAACTTCCATCTTTACTTGCGCATGCAGACTGTACAAAAATGCCACTTTTTCAAATAACACGAGAAGCAAGTTGGGAGGAAGCGAAAGGCTTTTAAAGCTAGCCTGACCTGAGGCTTAAGCTGACACAAGCCATACAATCCTCAGTTATCCAAATCTATTGAACTTAGCGATTGCTTTATAAAAATAAACTTAAACTTTCACATTCGGTCGCTTTTCATATTAACCTGTACTATACATTAACAATGGGCAATTCCCGCTACGAGACGTTCCCGCAGGGAATCATAGCAGTTGTATTCATGAAAACAAATATCCTGTCCAAGATGATAAATGCAACTACCGTTATTCCCCGCGGACTCGCCTGATAGATGGAACTGGCCATTATTTTATATTAAGGTATCTTTCCCTGATTCACTGTCCTTCCTAGCTGTGGTTTGCTTTGTTTAAGCTCGTCAATGCTTTGTCAAATTCTCGATAACGGTGCTTCTGTTTCTGTCGACGGCGATTTTATCGAAGAGCGAAGACACAAGAGCTGTCCAACCAGTTTGATGACTGAAAAGAGAGAAATGAAATAAATCAGAAACCCATTCAAGACTTCAAAAAAAAAAAAGAAAAAAAACAAATGAAGTAAATCAGCTCTCCTAATCTTGTAATAGCAGCTGTTATTATTTTGGGGCTAGGGGCAGTGTTTCTGTTGTTTGTTCTATTGTCCTCTCAAAGGGTATCAAGCAATTCATGTGAGACCTTACAAGAGCTGCTTCCCGCCCCCCAACCCCCCCCGCCCCAACAAAAAAATCATCATTATTAGGCTAATGTTCTCAAGTTAGCCAATGCCAATGCAGTAGCAGTTTACTCACCTGGCCCCACATCCTCTTCCGGTTTCCGCCTCAAAATACTCGTAGAACAGCACCAGTTGGTTCCAGTCCTCGTCTGTTGCATATCGCTCCTCAACTCCGTGACAGGGCCTGTGGCCAAGTTCGTCTGGGAGAAACACAGAGACCAAACGACGGGAAAGTTCCATGGACACATCTCGGAGACGCATCAGATTTCCAGAACCGGTTGGACATTCGACCATGAAACTGGTTCCATAGAAGTAGTCATAGCGTTTGAGTGCCTCAACAATCAGATAGTTGACTGCGAGGAAAATGCAATAGTTAGTTTAGTTTTGTCGCTTTTGGAGAAGAAACACTATTCAGGTGTGAATTAACAAGAAGCCTTCACTCATTTCTGAAAAGTTGAATCCATCGTACGCCAGAAGAGATTTTATTTGCAGAAAGATAGAGTCTTTTGAATGTTC
The DNA here is from genome assembly GCF_964199315.1 of Orbicella franksi. Classification (NCBI taxonomy): domain Eukaryota; kingdom Metazoa; phylum Cnidaria; class Anthozoa; order Scleractinia; family Merulinidae; genus Orbicella; species Orbicella franksi. The sequence continues at coordinate 7,547,594 of NC_138156.1, read as the reverse complement.
TGCTCGGCGCCGTTTTGGATTTTACGTTGTGACGCTTCTGTTCGATCGTCTTTAAGAGTCCCAGTCTACATGTTACGTGATACTTACCACAATACCAGATCGGTCCCCTCCAGTTACTGTTGCCGCCAAACATGTGTGTGTTGGACTCGCCTGGAACATAATCCACTTTGTATTTGATACCGTCGATGTCCAGTTCGTAGGGGTGCTTTTCATGGTAACGTGACATAGAACGGATACCGTACGGTGACAAGAATTCATCTTCATCCAACATGTACGACAACAAACTACGAAGCTGTTCACGGGAGGGAATCGCCAGGAGGTATGAGTCGTCGTTTGGATTCAAGGAGGCGATCTGTTGAAAAACAAGAAACTTCAACTCAAAATTGAAGGAGGCGTTGAATATAGTGAAACAGTCACATGGATTCCTGTGTGAATGCTCGGCTGAATTAAGTATTACAACTAGGCAGAGGAAGTGGAGGGGCGTGGCGTCGACTTGAGTCGAGTCGAGTCGATTTGAGTAGAGAAGAGAAGAGTAAGTTAGAGTAGAGTAGAGCAGAGTAGAGTAAAGTAGAGTAGGGTAGAGTGCAGTAGAGTTGAGTAGAGTAGAGTAGAGTGCAGTAGAGTAGAGTAGAGTAGAGTAGAGTAGAGTAGAGCAAAGTAGAGTAAAGTAGAGTAGAGCAAAGTAGAGTAGAGTAGAGTAGAGTAAAGTAGAGTAGAGTAGAGTGCAATAGAGTAGAGTAGAGTAGAATGCAGTAGAGTAGAGTAGATTAGAGTAGAGTGCAGTAGTGTAGAGTAGATTAGTGTAGAGTAGATTAGATTAGAGTAGAGTGCAGTAGAGTAGAGTAGAGTGCTGTAGATTAGAGTAGAGTAGAGCAAAGTAGAGTAGAGTAGAGTAGAGTACAGCAAAGTAGAGTAGAGTAAAGTAGAGTAGAGTAGAATGCAGTAGAGTAGAGTAGAGTAGAGTAGAGTGCAGTAGAGTAGAGTATAGTAGAGTATAGTAGAGTAGAATAGAGCAGAGTGCAGTAGAGTAGAGTAGAGAAGAGTAAAGTGCAGTACAGTAGAGTAGAGTAGATTAGAGTAGAGTAGATTAGATTAGAGTAGAGTGGAGTGCAGTAGAGTAGAGTAGAGTAGAGTGCTGTAGATTAGATTAGAGTAGAGTAGAGTAGAGAACAGCAAAGTAGAGTAGAGTAAAGTAGAGTAAAGTAGAATGCAGTAGAGTAGAGTGCAGTAGAGTAGAGCAGAGTAGAGTGCAGTAGAGTAGAGTAGAGTACAGTACAGTACAGTAGAGTGCAGTAGAGTAGAGTGCAGTAGAGTACAGTACAGTAGAGTACAGTACAGTAGAGTAGAGTGCAGTACAGTAGAGTAGATTAGAGTAGAGTAGAGTAAAGTAGAGTGCAGTAGAGTAGAGTGCAGTAGAGTAGAGTGCAGTAGAGTAGAGTGCAGTAGAGTAGAGTGCAGTAGAGTAGAGTGCAGTAGAGTAGAGTGCAGTAGAGTAGAGTAGAGTGCTGTAGATTAGAGTAGAGTAGATTAGATTAGAGTAATGTAGAGTGCAGTAAAGTAGAGTGCAGTAGAGTAGAGTAGAGTAGAGTAGAGTAGAGTAGAGTAGATTAGAGTAGAGTAGATTAGATTAGAGTAGATTAGATTAGAGTAATGTAGAGTGCAGTAAAGTAGAGTGCAGTAGAGTAGAGTAGAGTAGAGTAGAGTAGAGTAGAGTAGAGTACAGCAAAGTAGAGTAGAGTAGAGTAGAGTACAGCAAAGTAGAGTAGAGTAAAGTAGAGTAGAGTAGAATGCAGTAGAGTAGAGTAGAGTAGAGTGCAGTAGAGTAGAGTATAGTAGAGTATAGTAGAGTAGAATAGAGCAGAGTGCAGTAGAGTAGAGTAGAGAAGAGTAAAGTGCAGTACAGTAGAGTAGAGTAGAGTAGATTAGAGTAGAGTAGATTAGATTAGAGTAGAGTGGAGTGCAGTAGAGTAGAGTAGAGTAGAGTGCTGTAGAGTAGAGTAGAGTAGAGTGCTGTAGATTAGATTAGAGTAGAGTAGAGTAGAGAACAGCAAAGTAGAGTAGAGTAAAGTAGAGTAAAGTAGAATGCAGTAGAGTAGAGTGCAGTAGAGTAGAGCAGAGTAGAGTGCAGTAGAGTAGAGTACAGTACAGTACAGTACAGTAGAGTGCAGTAGAGTAGAGTGCAGTAGAGTACAGTACAGTAGAGTACAGTACAGTAGAGTAGAGTGCAGTACAGTAGAGTAGATTAGAGTAGAGTAGAGTAAAGTAGAGTGCAGTAGAGTAGAGTGCAGTAGAGTAGAGTGCAGTAGAGTAGAGTGCAGTAGAGTAGAGTGCAGTAGAGTAGAGTAGAGTGCTGTAGATTAGAGTAGAGTAGATTAGATTAGAGTAGAGTAGAGTACAGCAAAGTAGAGTAGAGTAGAGTAGGGTAGAGCAGACCAGAGCAGAGTAGAGTAGAGTAGAGTAGAGTAGAGTACAGCAAAGTAGAGTAGAGTAGAGTAGAGTACAGCAAAGTAGAGTAGAGTAAAGTAGAGTAGAGTAGAATGCAGTAGAGTAGAGTAGAGTAGAGTGCAGTAGAGTAGAGTATAGTAGAGTATAGTAGAGTAGAATAGAGCAGAGTGCAGTAGAGTAGAGTAGAGAAGAGTAAAGTGCAGTACAGTAGAGTAGAGTAGAGTAGATTAGAGTAGAGTAGATTAGATTAGAGTAGAGTGGAGTGCAGTAGAGTAGAGTAGAGTAGAGTAGAGTGCTGTAGAGTAGAGTAGAGTAGAGTGCTGTAGATTAGATTAGAGTAGAGTAGAGTAGAGAACAGCAAAGTAGAGTAGAGTAAAGTAGAGTAAAGTAGAATGCAGTAGAGTAGAGTGCAGTAGAGTAGAGCAGAGTAGAGTGCAGTAGAGTAGAGTAGAGTACAGTACAGTACAGTAGAGTGCAGTAGAGTAGAGTGCAGTAGAGTACAGTACAGTAGAGTAGAGTGCAGTACAGTAGAGTAGATTAGAGTAGAGTAGAGTAAAGTAGAGTGCAGTAGAGTAGAGTGCAGTAGAGTAGAGTGCAGTAGAGTAGAGTGCAGTAGAGTAGAGTGCAGTAGAGTAGAGTGCAGTAGAGTAGAGTAGAGTGCTGTAGATTAGAGTAGAGTAGATTAGATTAGAGTAATGTAGAGTGCAGTAAAGTAGAGTGCAGTAGAGTAGAGTAGAGTAGAGTAGAGTAGATTAGAGTAGAGTAGATTAGATTAGAGTAGAGTAGAGTACAGCAAAGTAGAGTAGAGTAGAGTAGGGTAGAGCAGACCAGAGCAGAGTAGAGTAGAGTAGAGTAGAGTAGAGTACAGCAAAGTAGAGTAGAGTAGAGTAGAGTAGAGTAGAGTAGAGCAGACCAGAGCACAGTAGAGTAGAGTAGAGTAGAGTAGAGTACAGCAAAGTAGAGTAGAGTAGAGTAGGGTAGAGTAGAGTAGAGTAGAGTAGAGTAGAGTAGAGTAGAGTAGAGTAGAGTAGGGTAGAGTAGAGTAGAGTAGAGTAGAGTAGAGTAGAGTAGGGTAGAGTAGGGTAGAGTAGAGTAGAGCAGAGCAGAGCAGAGTAGAGTAGAGTAGAGTAGAGTAGAGTAGAGTAGAGTAGAGTAGGGTAGAGTAGAGTAGAGTAGAGTAGAGTAGAGTAGAGTAGAGTAGAGTAGAGTAGAGTAGAGTAGGGTAGAGTAGGGTAGAGTAGAGTAGAGTAGAGTAGAGTAGAGTAGAGTAGAGTAGAGTAGAGTAGAGTAGAGTAGAGTAGGGTAGAGTAGAGTAGAGTAGGGTAGAGTAGAGTAGAGTAGAGTAGAGTAGAGTAGAGTAGGGTAGAGTAGAGTAGAGTAGAGTAGAG
>NC_138156.1:7518761-7541261 GCF_964199315.1 Orbicella franksi | reverse complement strand
TAGAGTAGGGTAGAGTAGAGTAGAGTAGAGTAGAGTAGAGTAGAGTAGAGTAGAGTAGGGTAGAGTAGAGTAGAGTAGAGTAGGGTAGAGTAGGGTAGAGTAGAGTAGGGTAGAGTAGAGTAGAGTAGAGTAGAGTAGAGTAGAGTAGAGTAGAGTAGAGTAGAGTAGAGTAGGGTAGAGTAGAGTAGAGTAGAGTAGAGTAGAGTAGGGTAGAGTAGAGTAGAGCAGAGCAGAGCAGAGTAGAGTAGAGTAGAGTAGAGTAGAGTAGAGTAGAGTAGAGTAGAGTAGAGTAGAGTGCAGTAGAGTAGAGTAGATTAGGGTAGAGTAAATTAGATTAGAGTAGAGTAGAGTGCAGTAGAGTAGAGTAGAGTAAAGTGCAGTACAGTAGAGTAGATTAGTGTAGAGTAGATTAGATTAGAGTAGAGTAGAGGGCAGTAGAGTAGAGTGCAGTAGAGTAGAGTAGAGTGCTGTAGATTAGAGTAGAGTAGAGTAGAGTACAGTAGAGCAAAGTAGAGTAGAGTAGAGTAGAGTACAGCAAAGTAGAGTAGAGTAAAGTAGAGTAGAGTAGAATGCAGTAGAGTAGAGTAGAGTAGAGTATAGTAGAGTATAGTAGAGTAGAGTAGAGCAGAGTGCAGTAGAGTAGAGTAGAGTAGAGTAGAGTGCAGTACAGTAGAGTAGAGTAGATTAGAGTAGAGTAGATTAGATTAGAGTAGAGTAGAGTGCAGTAGAGTAGAGTGCAGTAGAGTAGAGTAGAGTGCTGTAGAGTAGAGTAGAGTAGAGTGCTGTAGATTAGATTAGAGTAGAGTAGAGTAGAGTACAGCAAAGTAGAGTAGAGTAAAGTAGAGTAAAGTAGAATGCAGTAGAGTAGAGTAGAGTGCAGTAGAGTAGAGTACAGTAGAGTAGAGTACAGTAGAGTACAGTACAGTACAGTACAGTAGAGTGTAGTAGAGTAGAGTGCAGTAGAGTACAGTACAGTAGAGTACAGTACAGTAGAGTAGAGTGCAGTACAGTAGAGTAGATTAGAGTAGAGTAGAGTGCAGTAGAGTAGAGTAGATTAGATTAGAGTAGAGTAGAGTGCAGTAAAGTAGAGTGCAGTAGAGTAGAGTAGAGTGCAGTAGAGTAGAGTAGAGTAGAGTAGAGTAGAGTAGAGTAGAGTACAGCAAGGTAGAGTAGAGTAGAGTAGAGTACAGCAAGGTAGAATAGAGTAGAGTAGAGTAGAGTAGGGTAGAATAGAGTAGAGTAGAGTAGAGCAGAGCAGAGCAGAGTAGAGTAGAGTAGAGTAGAGTAGATTAGAGTAGAGTAGAGTAGAGTGCAGTAGAGTAGAGTAGAGTAGATTAGATTAGAGTAGAGTAGAGTGCAGTAAAGTAGAGTGCAGTAGAGTAGAGTAGAGTGCAGTAGAGTAGAGTAGATTAGAGTAGAGTAGAGTAGAGTACAGCAAGGTAGAGTAGAGTAGAGTAGAGTACAGCAAGGTAGAATAGAGTAGAGTAGAGTAGAGTAGGGTAGAATAGAGTAGAGTAGAGTAGAGCAGAGCAGAGCAGAGTAGAGTAGAGTAGAGTAGAGTAGATTAGAGTAGAGTAAATTAGACTAGAGTAGAGTAGAGTGCAGTAGAGTAGAGTAGAGTAGAGTAGAGTAGAGTGGAGGGGAGAGCAAGGTGGAGGGGAGAGGCGTAGAGAAGTCATCAGTGGGTAGAAGCAGAGCAATGAAGAAGAGTTGGCTCACTAGATAGTTAAGTCGAGTTAATTAAGTAGAGTATATAGAGTAGATTACATAGAAAAAGAACAACTAAGATTTAGGGAACAACTAAATGGTTATACTTCTTAGTACCTGTGAGGCTAGGTCTTTCCTGTTTTCCATAAACCAGTTTAACCGGCTTCTGAATCCAGGAAGTTTACCCAGGTACTTGCCATCCAACACCCAACAGGCCAGCAGAGGAACCAGGCCAACCAAGCTACGCACGCGCAGAGGAAAAAACTCCTCTCCTCTGTGGAAGTGATCGTAATAGAATCCGTCCTCAGGATCCCAGAGTCCAAACCCGTCCGACATTTGATTAATGGCGTCCGCGATGCGGGTGAAATGTTCCAGGAACTTGACAGCAATGTCTTCGTAGGCGGCGTCATTAAGAGCGAGCTCTAAAGAGATGTTAAGCATCACAACAGAATATATGGCCATCCATGCTGTGCCGTCAGCCTGTTATAAAAAAATTGATTTATTTGATTTGATTTGGATCTATAAAACCATAGTTAATGGAGGAAAATGGTTAGGAAGGCTGGTAAACATCAAAGAAGCAGACAAACAGTCTACGATTTATGTTGGAAGGTCCTTGACCCTGCACATCTTTTGTCTTATGCTTATTAACTATGCATGAATTACATAATCGCAATGCTTCTATTGGTTAGTTGTATGAGCACACATAACCACCTTTTGCATTTTGCCAGGATTTGTGCAGGCTTAATCCCCAAAATAGCAAACAAAAACATACAACAAAGAACTTTTCCAAGTTTCCTAACTATTTCCCTCTATTAACTATGATAAAACCAAGCTGAGAATAAAGCCTTCGGAACCGGGCAGAGTTTTAGTCGTCTTAAACCGTTTTTGGAACTTCAAAGTCTTGTTCAAGCAATTAACTTGTAGACCTTAATTACGCTTGTGTGCAGTCTATTACAAGAAGTATATTAATCAAGTATGGCCTTACAAGGAACTATGTTAAAAATAGACTGTTTCTTAACCTGGCAAAGGCGGTCTCCTGGGGGGAGAGGCTTAGATCTGTCAAAACACCCTGAAAAGAATAAAAGTAAACCAACGATTAAGATCCGTAGCAGAGATATCAGAGAAGATCGGTCAAAAGTGTTGTGTGATACTCACCAATGTTGTCAAGACCAAGAAATCCTCCTCCAAAAATGTTCTTCCCTTCAGGGTCCTTCTGGTTTACCCACCTTCAGAGAAACTCACATTAGAATATAACTATTGCATACCCGCTATTGAACACAGAACACCATCTTCTAATTGGTAATTAACTATTACACGGTAAGTCATTTACTACAAATCATTTATTGATCGCTAAATGACTAATCAGGCCTTACAAAGAACCGTCTCCTAAAAATTAGCTAGAGAGGAAATTAGCCTCGGTACTAAAATCATGATCAAACGCCTTGTAACTAAGGGGCAGGTACATCGTTCAAAGTGCTTGTTTGTTGAATATGTGGTATCGTAACTCGATCATTCACACACCTAACCAAGGGAAGTTAGAATTTTCATTTTGATCAGAACTGAGCTTGTGATTGTTTTGATTCACATTAGTGCTTTGTTCACAGAACAAATAAAGCTCTTATTTAACTTCCACATTTCAAGGATTTTCATACAACCTACAATTGGTTTTCATGGCTTACCAAGTAAAGTTTAGAAGAAGTTTCTGAAAGCATTTCGCAAGGAAGACAGTGTCCTTCTCTCCAGACCTCCCGGTCAGTTCGTACACTCGGTAACAGGCCAGCGCGTGCACTGGTGGATTGACGTCACTGAACGCGAACTCGTACGCGGGAATCTGTCCGTTTGGTGCCATGTATGTCTCGCGTAGGAACAGTAACAACTGGTCTTTGGCAAACTCAGGGTCGACTTTGCAGAAGGGAAGCATGTGGAAGGCTAAGTCCCAGGAGGCGTACTCGATAAAGTAAGAGGACAAGGGTAACATTAGTTGTTTATCCTTTGGTGAATTTCGGAGGGCCCAGCTTTCGTTGGGTGGGGGGTTGGGGGGGGGGAGGGGTTTGAGGAGGGGGGGGGGTAAAAGAAAGTAAAGCGGCCCATCAAGTGGCCAATCAGGTAAGCGCTTCTACTCCTCCTCCCTGGATGGAAGGCTGGTCCATCGACGGGTTCCCTCCCCCAGTATCCATTTCTACACCTGGGTGGAGAGAGGCACTGTGCAAATAAAGTGTCTTGCCCTAAAACATAATACAGTGTCCACGGCCAGGGCTCGAACCAGGACCGCTCAATCCGGAGGCGATCGCACCAACCATGAGGCCAGCGCGCCTCTAAGGGGAGGGGCGGCAGAAAGGGAATCGCTATTTTTGGCTAGTTTTGTGGGCTGAAATTTTCTCAATATACACAGAGAAGAAAGAGATAAATCTTGTTGAAAAGACACCGTTAGGCAAAAGACTAGACCTGAATTTCAAGGTGAAACTTACCCATGGGTATTCCCATTTGTCAGGCATAGAAATCACATCTTTGTTATGCAGATATTTCCATTCTGAGTTCCGTCCATTAAGACGGTTACGAGGCGGGCAAGGCATGTTAGGATCGCCTTTAAGCCATTCATCAACCACGTAGTAATAAAACTGTTTGCTCCATAGCAATCCTGCGTAGGACTGGCGCGACACTATCACCTCTTCGTCTGACAGGGACTCTAATGACAGAAAAAAACAAACAAGAAAATCAACAAAATGCTCACACAGTGTCACGCAACACTTTAAGTGCATCACGCAAGGGTGGTATCAGCTTACGCTCTTTTGGGTTCCAGTCTTGTTTTCACTGAATTTGGAAAACACAAAACTACATAAAAACGGTTATCACCAGGTATAACAGTCTTGTAAAATTCATCAGCTTCGTTTTTCCTCCTGGTGACCATTTCATCAAAACCATTCTCCCTAACAGACAGAGGAATTCTGTCATCGCAGGCTGAAAGGCGACAACGAATTATGTGCCGTCCTCCAGAGGGGACCGTAAGGACGTAATGCGCTGCCATCTTGGAGCCCCTTTTTAGGGGATTAACTGCATCGGCTTTGCCGTCAATGAGGTAGCGATGAAATGCATCTTTTGTGTACGATGAGCTGTTAACTGTGTTGTAGAGTTTCTGATAAAAATAAACAGGAAGAAAAAATACAAGGAAATTTTTAAATGATAGAATGTTGTTCTTTAAATCAATTTTTTAGGCGAAAGAAAACTATACTATGTCAAACTCAGAGGGTGAAGTCTTCTTAAAGACTGAAAAAGCAGCGAAAAAAAAAATGAATATCAAGGACCACTAAGATTAGATTAGATATTTTGAACTCTGTAATACAGTTAATACACATGCAAGGCTTTGGTCCTTTTATATTGGTGTCTGAAAAAAATTAAAACATGTACAGTGACTGGCAATGTGGATACACCCTCCTCACTAGAAAGTGAAAGGTAAATATTGTGTGGATAGACAATAAGAGCTTCTCCAAGTTAAAATGTTATCTGTGTTGATCAGTTTGAATGTACATGGAATGAATACTAAAAGATTGTTTGGTATCATTGATTTTGTTTTTGTTCTTTCTCTTCGTAACAACAAGTCATCGGGCTCCATTTTACCTTAAAATTTGTTTCATTTTCTGTGAAAATCATTTCCGGTCGGTGTCCTTCCTGGCCAGAGTCCACAGTAAAAAAGTATTTTCCCAACGTGTCGTGATGACATGCCACAACACCAGGTTGCGTTTGGATCAACTTTGGTTTCGTCATGCATTCTTCCGGTTCAGTGCCGCATGTACACGCCTCGTGATCACAGCCCCAGCTCCACGTGTTCCTGAACCACAAGGTCGGTAGCACATGCACCCGCGCTGTTTCCGGTCCGCGGTTGGCTACGGTGATTTTGATAAGCACATCATCAGGAGTGTTCTTTGAGTACTCTGCAAAAATGTCCCAATAGCGTCCCTCCTCAAATACGCCTACAGTGAGAAAGGAACAGACAGTCAGGCAATTAGTTGCAGGTATCTTGACCATTCCACATCGTTTCATTATTCAACTAAGGGACCAATTTTCAGAGTTTCGCTTTTTGTATTTGCCTTTGGGTTTGCCTTTCAAAAGTGTTGTCATCACTTGCCATCTTTTCAAATAGTCCATCAGCTGCCGAGATAGCTCAGTTGGGAGAGCGTCAGACTGAAGATCTGAAGGTCCCTGGTTCAAATCCGGAGAACTCGCTTGAGTTCTGAATAATCCCGGGTCTCGGCATATTTTGATTGCTTTGGTTTTCTTCTCTCTCTCTTCTTTTCGCAAATACGTTTTCTATTTTCGCTATTTATTTGGTACAAGCTTTTACAATCACACTCACCAGTATCAGCCAGTTCAAACTCTTGTTCCTGCTTTGTTCTTTCTCTGTTCTCGCTGACAATTAAGTCATAAGGATATTCATTCTGTGGGTATTTGTACAGGGCCTTCATGTAAGAATGAGTTGGAGTGGAGTCCAGATAGTAGTAACATTCCTTCACGTCCTCACCATGGTTACCTGACACATGAGTAACAAGTTAATGATTGCTAAGCCTCTTTCTCAAAGCGAGTCTTGGTGCCCATCCTTTCATATGAAAAGGAGATTTCATTCACATGCAAATTAAACTCATTTTCATACGAATGATTGTGTACCAGGCCTCGTGTTGGTGGAGAGGCATAGGGCACTCGGAAATGGGCTATTACTGTAGTGGATTTCAATAATAGCGTCTTTTCAGCTCTTGTTTTATTTTTGATCCTTTTTCGGCTTTAATTGTGTTGAAACGATAGCGAACGCTAATGCTGGACATAGTTGAATATTATCATTTCGTGTGTTTCAGGACACAGATGGGGTTTCATGTCAAGGAACAAATCAAAGAATAACACAACTGTCACACTGTTTTTCCAAATGTAGAAGATTACCAGCAGAAAATGACGCTTCTGATGTAATCTGAGAGCAGAGTTTATTGTTGAGTGTGAAACACAGGTTTGTGTCAGAAGAGAGGAAAATTATTGTAACATCAAGATGCACAGTTTTTTTTATTCAGAATTCAGATAACACGGTGCTACATTAATTTAATCTTTAATAAACACTTTCCTTACCCTCGTTTCCAGTGAGTCCAAAGAGTCTTTCTTTCAGAATGGGATCTTTCTCATTCCACAAACACAAACCAAAACATAGTCGACACTCCTGGTCCGTGATTCCTAGCAAACCATCCTCTCCCCACCGATAAGCACGTGATCGGGCGTGATCATGAGGGAAATAGTCCCAGCTGAAAAAAATCCGAGGTTGTCACATGATAATGCCTGGATGAGTTTGTTGTTAAAATTAAATTCGTTAATTTTAAAACTAGTAAGTCAATTTATGCCGAATCACGTGGACATTTCCTGCACGCAATGCTTGATTGTGTGCTCGATAAGTGAAAAACTGAACTTTAATTCCGCTTTGACTAAATCACTGTTTGTTTTTTCATTTTCATTGCCACCTTAGGCCATCCACACACCACTTGCAAACACGAGGGTTTACTCACATCACTATGCACGAGGCACCATCGCGGAAATGTAGTCGAAAAGTCACGGAAACCTTCAAATAATGGCACCTCGTTCCCAGAGCTTTTCCCTTACACGTGCACTACTATGGTTTCCATGAGGTAACGCATACAGCACACAGAGATTTAATTTCAAACTGAAGGAGTCTTCAAGACGTCATCAAATTCTGTCCTTTTCTCTTGGAAAGACCAATAAAAAGTTATTACAATCTACTCTTTCTCTTAGTCGAAAAGTCAAAAGCCAAAAGACAGTTTTACATCAGTGGTAGCCTTGTTAAAAACAAGAAGATCTTTAAGATCTTACAACCGCGCTTTTAAAAGTTAACTGTTTTGGTAGCATGAGTGACCCGAAGAAAAAAAAACGAAAAAAAAATATCGGTTTTGAACCTATTTCCAGCAAATTTGGCACACTGGAAGCTGAGAAAATTACTCTATTTCCGGTCATCATTTTTCAGCTCTTTTCGTCATATCCCCCCCTCGGGAGGGTTTTGTAAAGTTAGCGAATTAGTTGCAAGCCACCGTAATGGTGATTGCTGTCGGCGAAATGTTTATTTGCTAAAAAATTGCGGCCAAATCTTTCGGAGATGGAAGTCAGGACATTTGTAAGGATACAGAAAGTAATTTGGGACCAGTTGCTGACTTGTAAGGCTGAAATTATCCAGAAGTAAGGTTTTTTTAACGTGAACGTAACGAGGGCCGCGCGGTGAATAAATTATCGGCTCTTCTCACTGTCTCGTTCTGTTTTTTGTTTCGTTCTCTTTTGGAGTCCGCCGAGGTCATTTTTTCGTCTAAATGACTTGAGAAAAGTTCGAAAAAGATGTTCCTCTTGAATTTTCAGTTTTCAGGCAATAATCCTGGATTTTTTTGACCGAAACGTAGGTTCACTGGTTATGTTAATGTGTTTCGGTGGCTATGGGCGACCGTCGCTTCCTTTGTCGACTCACGCAATGAAGCTAGGTTACAAAAAAAATCTAATAATATTTAGTTCTGGTTTTGTTCGATTTCGTTGAAATTTTAATATGATGAAGCTGGATTGTTAACGAATAGATTTTAATACTGCCGATATGAGGTAGCTATTAACGCTAAAGTGATATATCGCTTCGATGTCAGGGTTTTGAAGAGATTTTTTTGCAACGTGTAGGTTCGGCGTGATTTTGTAATCTGAGATTTCTGTTGACCCTGAAGAAACAAGGTTTGGCGAGTAAACATTACCGATTGCGTAATTCAAAGTTGGCCGAGTGGAGATCTGCGTCTGGTCTCCGACAAAAAAAAAATAAAAAAAAATAAACCAAGGGTAGAACATGAACCGCGCTCGGCCCATGGCCGCGCGGTTAATAATAGTCTAGTATATTAATAAAACGTATCAACATGGTTTAGGGGAATTTCCCTTGTAATTTGGAACAAGGTTGATGAAGGCTTCGTGATATGCATGAATAATGCACGTGGACTACGGAAAGCTATTAAGATGATTTTCTTGAATAACGCATGCAGCGCTCGACGAGTGTTTGATCCCAAATTGAACTAGAAGTGAAGTCTGCGAGACGTTATCAAATTCTGGCATTTATTCTTGCAAAGATCAATAAAAAAAGTCATTGCAATCTACTATTTCTAAGTCAAAAGTCTAAAGACAGTTTACATCATTGGAAACCTAAAAATAATGGTCTAGTCATGTTAAAAAGTACCAGCATGGTTTAGGGGGATTTTCCCTTGAAGTTTGGAACTCGTTTGAATAAGTGCTACGTGATGCGTGCGAAAAATGCACGTGCACTACTGATGGTTTCCTGAGTAACGCATGCAGCGCTAGGGGATTAGATCTCAAATGGAAGAAGTGAAGTCTGCCAGATGTTTTTAAATCTTGCTGCCTTTTCTGCTTGAAAAAACGAATAAAAAGTTATCGCAATCCACTCTTTCTTTAACAATTTACTTCACCTTCATTTTCTGCTTCATCTTGGTGTTCTAAGCGCATTTGTCGTGAATGAGCGATGTCATTCAGTTCAAGTGGCCTAATGACTGTTCAAGAACGGGCCGATGATAGTGTGATTTCTGTAACCGGAAATCGTTAATGTGAAAACAAAGTTTATTTGGCGGAGAAGGTTCTTATATTTTAGGAGTTCTTGATCGCGTGTTCTTAATGAGGATTACACGAGGAAAACATCAGTAACGAGGCCTCACGTAATGTTGTTTTCTGCGGTAAGTTTTGGCAAAATCAGACATTACATAACATTCTGTTGAACTTAGCAGGAAACGAGAGCTTTTTGTTAAAGTAAACTTTTGTGAAAAGAGAAATATTTGCTCACAAATCAGTGAGAATGCTTATGTTTTTCTCTTTGTTTCTTATCACTGTTCAGACTTCATAGTCAGGCCTGAGTGTTCTGAACGAAAGGCACGCGGCCGGCTCGCTGTGAGGGGTGTTGGGTTTCCATTTATTGACCTCTATTGGAACTCGCGTGCCAGATTCAGTCTAGGTTCTTTTCTGTGTATGTCACTTTTCTCTTGACATCCCATCTCCTCCCCTCGTCAAGTTCATTTTAATGCGCGTGTGGTGCCTTCACCTTTACAAATTTAATTGACTCATAAAAATGTATCTATCCCAGTAATAATTTGAAATTTGTTTTATTAAATCGGCTTTGGGCCTCTCAGCCATTACATTGATCAAGCTTTTAGTGTCTCCGAGACGCTAACGCCCAGCAAACAAGGATGGGTAACGCAGCCTAACATTTAAAAAGTCCCCTATGTATAGGGCAAAGTAGCAAAACATAAAAAAAACTTTCTGCAGCTGTTTGGCACGAAAAGAAAAAAAAACATTAAATATCTGATTTAAGCTGATTTCCTGAGAAGAAACAATTGGGTGGAATTCTATGATGCGAGTTCTGGCCTCGTGCTTGAAAATGTCTCTTCGAAGTAAACTTTTGAAGATGAAAAACGTAGCTTTTGAAATGGCTGAACCACGGTACAAGTTAATAGAAGCAGGTTCAGGAAAATAAAGGTTCAATATGATCGTCTTGATCTAGGGCGAAATTCCTCTAAGCATATTAGAGCAAACGTGTAAAGAACATTAAAGAGAGTTGTATCGGAATACAATTTTTGTTTTTCTCCGTTTTCTTATTACTGTTCAGATTTCAAAGTCATGCCGAATGATTGCTGTTTAACACGATGTTTATGTAAACACGAAATGTCTTGACGGGCTTGCTGAGAGAGGTGTGGCTTTTTCAATGAATTCAGCCATCAACAGTTGTTTGGTATAAACTTGCGTTCTCGGTTAACAATCGGGCGTTCCTAAAACTCAGACACCTTTTAAGCCTTATCTACTTCAGATCCACGCAAGCCAAAAACTGAGCAAAACTATGCAATGGCATATCAAGTATTTAAGACAGAAAAAAAGAGTAAAAATTGTTTACCAGTTGCCATCGTCGGAATAGTCTTCACGTACTGTGCCCCATTGCCTCTCGGACAAGTAAGGCCCCCATTGTTTCCAGCTCTTGTTGGAGTCGATCTTGTCTAGTTCCAGTCGCTTGTGTTCCTCGGTCTGTTTCTTGCAGATCGGCACTGGTTGGGAATGCTTCTTTCTTTGCCATGTCTTGGATGAAATTATTTCATCATTATCTGATATCGTTTTCGTGAAATGAGTGTTAAAATAATTTCGTACAGAAGGGATTAATAAAGATCCATTTGTGAAATGTTCCCATATCTTCTGAAACTCCAGGTTTCCCTTTTCACTCAAGCTTCCTTTTTCGCCAATTGCACGACGCAATAGCCTTTCTGCCACGGATCGGCGGCGCCATTTTGCGCCCAATCTTCCTTTTAAGGTAGCTCTGTAATCCATCTGTGAAAAGCAACAAATTAGTTTGAGTGCAACACTTGCTTGTCAAGATGGAAACTTCGTGTGTCCGCTCCAAAACAACACTGCGGCTTTTATCAGCTCGCATTTACCTTTGCCGTTCATGACATCAAAGTTAAAATTAATCTTACTTTGTTTCAAAGTCGTGACAATTTCTTTGTGCAAAGCTCACCCAGTCCAAGAATTACCATCTGCACGTGTACCTTGCACGTGCGGATCTAAAGGGCGGGAAATAAGAGGCGTGGAACTTTCGTGTCCGATATATCATACGAGCCTGTTCGCTGGAACCACCATCAGTTGTCGTTTGTTTTGATAGATTTTTCTTCTTCAATATCTTTCAAGTTGCACGAAAAGCTCTTTAGAGCTTTTGTTTTTTCAAAAAAGATCCCGCAATATTATTATGTATTTTCTAAAGTCTCGTCCACACTACGCTGGAGAAATTTGAAAACGCAGCTTTATTTTAACAGTTAGACCTACCGTCCACACTAATCTGTCACGAAAACGGACTCCTTTTCAAAAACGCTCTTTAAATTAAACCGGAAGAATTTAAAAACACCAGCTTTGCATTTTAGAGTGGATGGAAAACATTTTAAAAACGGAGCTTTTCGAAAACGATGACATTACGATACTCACGTGATTTTCCTGACCGAGTTTTCCTCAAACACAAATCCAAATGATCTTGATTGTTGCGTTTTCAAATTTCTCCGGAGTAAAATGAACGTTTGATGTTTTTTTCGGAGTGATCGAAAACGCCGTTTTTAAACTTTCTCCGGCGTAGTGTGGATGAGGCCTTAGACTAAGAACTGGGCAAAAAAAAAAAAAAAACCATCGAAAGACTTACCAAAGTAGCAAGTTTCTTTCTCTCAAGTAAAAGTAGTTCTTTCCATCTTTATTAGCTATGTTTTTTTTTCTTGTCTCGTGCGAGCTATAGCGTCTCGTGCAGGAGTGCCCTTGGACTTACGTAGACTGTTCACGGACGGTTTTTTTTTTTTTTGCTACTATTTTTTTTTCGAGCACCCGAGCCTTCCCCAGGGCCACCCCATTGCGTTCGGGTTTTTTCAAATCACCCCTTGTGACCTTGTGTGTAATTTGACGGGTTTACATATGCGACTTGAAATAACTTGATTTGACCGACGTATGTTCATGTGACTGTCATTTTTTTGGCTGCAAACATTCATTGAATCATCCCAGCTGGGAGCCCACAGAACAAAGAAGAACTCATAGTTCAGTCGACTTCCGATAACTCGACCCTTCGAGGGAAATTGAAAAAGGTTCAAGTTATTGGGAGTTGAGAACAAATGACCGGAAATAAGGAAAAAACGGTGTTGAATGTTTTTCTATTCATGCAGTGTACATTTTAATCAAATTTAATTACAGAATTGAGAAGTCGAGTGAAAATAAAACAATACGTCTCTAAATTACTGTATAAATCGGAACATAACGTAATGTGAAAAACAAAGGAAAGCAGCAGGGAGAAGTCCAGGAACTGTGGACTTAACAAGTGTTTTTTTTTTTTTTAAAGAGAACAATGTCGGGCTACTGGTACAATGCTCATGCGATTTAAATTTTCAAGGTTCATGCGATTTCCTTTTTCTTTTGTGAAAACTAGCGGAACCTGAACTGAACTGACACGTTGTGTAATGTAAAAGAGAGGAAAAAGTTCACTGACACGGCTGCTTCAAAATAAATTTAATGTTTTGGACTAAAGTACACTGTTTGTTTTGACTTGTCACGTATTGACAGACATGGTTCGAGTTAGCGGGAGGTTCGAGTTATCGAGGGCTCGAGTTACCGAGGGTAAAATTACAGTAAATGTATCACGGTAATCCAGGGGAAACCGATTTTGGTTTGAGTTACCGCGAGGTTCGAGTTTAATAGCAAAGGTTCGAGTTATCGAGAGTCGACTGGTATTTATAACGATTGACGTGCTATGTCCTGTGATGAAAATTACATGTGAAACGTACAAACGTGTTCGCTAGCCTCCAAAATAAGGCAGGTCCCGTTTCTTCGTCGTCTCTCAACTGTGCAAAGGTAGAAATATTATTTCAAGCAGGAACAGTTACTCTGTGAGTCACATTAAAACGAAGACGAGGCTGACCTGTACCCCGTCTCTTGAGAGTTCCATTGAACATCGAGCCGTTCTTCCTTCCCATGATCCCATGCTCCTTAGAAGATTCACCCAGACTACCTCGACTTTCGCCCATTCAAAGGAC
The DNA here is from genome assembly GCF_964199315.1 of Orbicella franksi. Lineage (NCBI taxonomy): Eukaryota > Metazoa > Cnidaria > Anthozoa > Scleractinia > Merulinidae > Orbicella > Orbicella franksi. Next base: position 7,527,951 of record NC_138156.1, on the reverse strand, counting down.
GGCAACTAGGGAGACAACTAGACCAGGACGATCAGAGATATGTTTATGTCACTAAGAGTTGTTACTTTTTTTGGTCGGTTGAGCGTTGGTGAGCGATCATCTTTTTGTCCAGAAATGTATCATTCCACTATTCTTGTTGGGAGACCACAAAGCATATTTATTTAACTCAATTGTCCTGCTTATCTGTTATTGATTTCGTGCTATTTTTAGTGGTGCAATGTGTATATTGGTCAAATTGAAAGGAAAACCACGGCCAAATAACTTTTCCAAAACGAACTATCAATTTTTTCTATGAGAGTATATTTTATAAGAATATCTAGGCTGAAATTTGCGAAATTTTAAGAATATTTTAAGAATAAACCCGAGGCTGGGATTTTGAAAAGAATACAATTTTGTGGGTTGAAAATTTGAAAACCCAATACACGCATGTCTTTAACCAAACCGTACAAATTCTTTCTTTCTCTAAACGGCAAAACTAGCCATAAAACAACAAAACAGCACTAGCCGTGTGTTCGAGGCTAGTAGCATTTCTGCAAGACGTTATGTGTATCTTAATGGCCAGCAATCTGGTTGAAAACTTACTTCAACGCCATCAAAGTCATGATAGGACAGATAATATGACATTTTGTCGGCATAGTCCATTTCGTATTCTTTTATTTTTACACAAGATCGGCAGAAGAATAAAATGGTGATAAACGAGTCCCAGAGGTTTTCTTGGTTTCCCAACGGTACGGTGCTATGAAGATTCATAGTCTCTAAAGAATAAGACGACTTTTCCCTCAAAAATTTCTGGCCAAAAGCTTCGGTTCTTAAAAATAGTTGCTTATCGCACCACACGGATACTAGTGCCCATTCCACTACGCGGACAATGCTGTGTTTTGCTGAGTTGTCACGTGTCAATGCCGTGAACCCAGCCAAACACACGAGGATTCCGATGAAAAATTGGGCTTATACGTCAAAAAAGAAATGAACTTTTTCCCAGTGAAAGTAACTGACCATGAAACGGAAAGATAAATTGCATCGGTCGCAATTGAATTTCCGCCAAAAAATTGCTGGCCATGTGATTATCGCGACAACTGAACATTTCAGTATACCACATAAAGTATAATTAACGTTCCGCATGTTCGAGAATTCTTTTCTTGGCGAGAAATTCACTCTTCCATCTCAATGTCATAGCTGTAAGAACCACATATTGACAAAAGCATTTTGTGGTTTTTCCAAAATTCTCGTGATCGTCTTGTGCCTTTGTAATTTGAAGCCATCAAACCAAACAACTTTTACCGCGTTTATCTTTATGCCCAGGCTCGATTTCCGCCACTCTCTCGAGTCCGGTGCGGTGCCCTACTCTATGCCCTGTGTTAACGAATCACTGACAAGCGTACGTGGGTTAAATTCGTTGCTTAACTGGGCAAAGCCATGACTTCGCATATTTGTACCGGATATCAAATTAAAACTCTTTTAGCAGGAAAGAGATTCTTAAACAGTAAAATCCGACTCACATACGAAGGGAAGTGGCAATCAAATTTCATCCTATTAACACGATTTACGAGGTTCATGTCGTGATGCTCGCCGGCCAACTCAAAACAAACAACTTGTCGGACCCCACCTTGCTTAACTGTTTTCTTTTTTTTTTGTGATCGCTATATCTAAATATGTTTTTTTTTTCTTGATCAAACAATTCCAAATTCTCACTATTATTACAAGGACGAATTTCACGGTGGGAGAATAATTCCTGCATGAAGACAACCTATCGCTCTCGCTGAGTGAATTTGCTCTATTAAAATGGCACATAGAAGTTTGGAAATTCCTCATTGATTGCGGGTTAAGGTGTAGGTTCCATACCCTAACCAAAGGTGGAGGGGAAGAGAGTGGTACTCGTCTATATATCATGACTGCGGTGCTCAGAAGATTATCGGGTTTTAGAGTTGTTTTGGTTTCAAAGCGAAGTGATAGATTTTGGCTTCTGGTCCGAGGAAAAACCTGATTAAACTTGAATAATGTTTATCAAACTTACAATCTAACAGTTTTGACTGAAAGACTCTGTCCTGGTCCAACGATACTCCATACTCTCATAAAAGTAGTAAAACGGCCGATCACGTGTTTTTTTTTTTTCCGTTTGACCTTTATTTTAGTTAGACAAGTGGGTGGCCAGCTAGAACGGAGGTTAGGGAAGACGAGGTATAGGGGACTGGGTAAGCAATGCAACAACAACTAGAAACATTGAACATCGAAATATTTATTATTAACTGCAACACAAAGGTTAGGGAAGACAAGACATAGGGGACTGGGCAAGCAATGCAACAACAAGTAGATACATGAAACATCGAAATAATTATTACTAGCTGCAACATAAAGATACAAATGAGGACTGGGATCCGGTGAAGAAGGGAAATAGAATGCAAATGGATGTGCACTCTATGAAGGTCGTGCTGATACTCGCGAATGTCGTTCGAGAACCAAAGAGTCCGTTTTAAAGCAAGAAAAGAACTGAGAGGCACTTACGTTTCTGTCAGCACTGCAGTTTACTGTATTAGCGATGTTTCATTAAAAAGCCTCCTTGTGTTGTATAACTGGCGACCAGACGTCGTACCTTTTCAAGTGTCGCGCTCTGTCGCAGTTCTCTCTTTCGTGGAAAGATTTACAGCTTTTTCTGTACGATTATCCGGCGATTTATACCCATTCTATGTAAGGAATATCTCCAATTAAGGGGAAATAAGTCACAAGTATGCCCATTGATTGCATCCGTTGACGTCAGCATTAACTGTCGTTGCTAATTGGCGAGGAGCTGCTGTTCACGTGCTTGTGTCATGTACGAGCAAGCCGAGGGGAAATCTCTTCCCTGTGCAGTCATGAACAACTTGGAAACGCCATGGAAAAATGGAATAATTTATTTATTTTAGCCAGTCTGAAAATTCTGCGTTTAAAAGTTGCCGTTTCAATGGTACTGGCATTAAAAAGAATTTGCCAACGAAGCAAACTTCGTCGTTCAAACTTCTTTACAATTTTATTTCTATGGAAGCAGTTAGACGTATAGACTGCCCACAATGAGAGACTGTCCTCTAAAAAGACATTTATGGATTTGCTTTGGTTTTGGTTCGTCGAATTTAGCATGACACTAAATCAACTAACAGTGGTGCAATAAACGTAATAGTCGTGCAATAAACGTTGAAATGTTATCCGCTCTCATTTGTTTCCGGTAAAAGGTCAACAGCGTCGCGTGAGCGAATCTTTGAGGATGTCAACAAAATAATTAATCGTGAAATCTGTTCACACGAACTAAAGAGGATATCTTGGTTATAAATCTAGGAAAAGCAGATAAAGGTCAACAAGAGACGACAAAAAAAACGTGATACTGGTGGTCAATTAGTCGAGAGCTCTTGGCATGGTGAACAAAATTCAAACAAGTACATTTGATTAAAAAAAGTGATTCAATTTCAATCCAGTTTATATTCAATCAAACAAGATCATTGTTAGTGGAAAGGAAACATATCAACCCATGTGTGTCTTGTGCATTCGAGAGTAACTCCTAAACCGACACGAACCAGTCCCTGTACTACTTGTGACGTCATCATTTTAATGCTTGCTCAGTGATGAATAGGAAATAGTGTTACAAAGAATGAGATCAATTGAGCCAAGGATAATGACACGCAAGAAATAAACCTTCTAATTTCTTCCCCTCAGATTGAAGAAAAAAACCAGACCTTTCCCGCCATTGCGACTTGTTGATCACTTTAGCTGACGTTTGGGTTCAGAACTTTCTCTTATGTGGAAAATGCCCCTAGTAGGGCAAGAAAACCGGAAAAGGAAGGGAGCAAAAACAGGGCCTTGTTCTGACTCGATTGATGAAGACGGCGACCCCAAGGAAACGCCTAGTGAAAAATGAATTTATATTTTACCTTCGAATTTCGCAATTGTCTACATCCGTCCATTACGCCTATTGGTCTCAGAACTTGCTTAAGCTAAACATGTAACGACAGCGGTTAATTCCAAATAAAAATACGAAAAATTAGCTGCCGTCTTCCACGTTCCAAACTACACAGAACTGAGTCATTTCACGCTGTTGTTTTGCAGAGGATGACCAAGAAATGTACAAAGACGACTTATAACGCACGTGCACAGCCATTGTTCTACTCGTTAAACCTTTTGTTTGGTGGCGTCTCGTGTCGTTGCTGTCGTGGTTTACTTAAGCTCTCTATTGCTTCAGTGATCACGGTTGAACAAGAAACTGAGGTTTTATTTGGCTCCAATGGAAAGTTTATCATTTTTCCTCCGCTCGTGCTATCTACGCGTGACGTGTTTGAATGGGAACAGGAAGGAACGTGAGACAAACGTGTGGCAAACGTGTGGCACTCACTAGGGTATGGTACTAAACACACGTGAGGAAAACCTGAAAATTCGTGGACAGAGAAGGTTTTCTAATTTAGTTACGCTACGGATTTTCCTGATATGTCTGCGTTCTTGCGAGTAGTAGTTGTGTGAAGACATGATTGATCACCGCAGTTACGCACACAACTAAAGCAGCTGTGAAATGAAAGCATGAAAAAAAAAAAAAAAAAAGAAAAGAAAAAATCAGGCTAGAACGGGATTCAAACCCATGACCTCTCCGATAGCGATACAGTCCTCTACCAACTGAGCTATCAAGCCATCCGTATGGGAGCTGGTCACGTTGTGAATTCGCAATATACCCGTAGATGGTGACGATACAAGTAAATATAGGAGAGATAGTTGTGTTAAATTGGCGAATACCAGGCAAATACCCTTACGGGTCCTCTCGGGTGGTTGGCTTTCGACTAGTATCGTGTGAGGTCTAGTCAGACCGGGTAACTCAGCCTAAGGGTTCAAGCTAAGCCATTTTCTATATATTCCATAATGTACCATTACAGTAGAACGGAAAATTCTGCAAGGATAGCAGCATAGCTAGCTTGATATGCCTTTGGCTAATCACCGGACAGATATAAGCAAAAAGCTGTTTAAAACTGTTCAGTATCTTTTTTGATAACGACTGTGTTATTTTGTCCAGTTTACAATCAATCGTCGGGCTGCGGTGAAACCAGGGGAAGATTGAGACAGATTTAAAATTAAAAGAAAAATTCTACATTATGTTGCTTTCTCAAAAATAAAAAGAGCTAAACAACATTTTTTTTTTCATATTACCCTCGGTCAGTGTTTACTGTATAGCGTAAACCCGTTTCACACAAACCATTGTCCTCGATGCTAAAATGCCAAAACTAAAATCTACTTTGTAGACATTATGATAGATGCGAATGCATTCGCATCTATCACCATGTCTACATTTAATCGCTACTGTTGGACATCTATTACTTTAAAATCTACTTTGATTACATGGAAAGGGTATTCAAAAAAGTATAGTTGACAAGCTACAGTAAGTGTAAAAATATAACCAGTAAAAAATCACTAGTCTGTAGTCGTACAAAAGCAAAAAGGGATCGAATACCACTGTGCTTCTATTTAAAGAAAACTCTCTAAAACATCCCAAACGACGTTTTACTAAAGTATAAAAACTAGCTTAGCTCCGGTAGTTATGAGCAGCCATCAAAAAAGTGTTTCATACTGTAAAACATGAAAACGCTCTGGAACGCGTGGAACCGAAATTTCGAGGAATGCATGGAGGCATTATTTTAGCGAATTTTCCTTTCTTCTTAAAAGGTGTATAGTAATTGTAAGTCGTAATGTTATTATAAATAGTCGAGCCTTTTTATTATGAGCTCCTGACTCGGGAGATTGTGCAACCACTCCCCACGTTTGCTATTCTAAATAAAGTTACCTTACCTTACCTTACCATACGAAACTGATTACTGAGAAAACGACTCAGTTACCATAAAATAAGAGCAAATGTTGATAAATTCAACTACCGGGTATCAACTTCCCAATTGAAGGGTCGACTTGGGCCGAAAAAAAACCTAAAACAAATCAAGGCAGTCGCCATGAAAAGTCTTGAGAAATTCTAAACGTTTAGGAGTTACATCCGGGTACTTTGTTTTGTACCACCTGGTTTACCCTTGGGTTGAATCCCGGGTGTGGTTAGAGTTAGCACAAAAGTGGGTGCATTGCAAGGCTGTATTTAGAAGTAGAAGAATTTAGCTAAGGAGTCAGTTGTCAGATATTACCGTAGTTCAAGCAGAAGAAGAATAAACAGCAAAGCTGCCAGAGCTAGTCCTGATATCTCTTGTTGTTGCACAGCAACTGCAGTTTAGGCTCTAACAGAAGGAAGGCGTTTTACTACTGAAAGTTCTGTTTAATGGTTCCGGCAACTGACTACGGTTGTTTCATTTCCAAGGACGGCCACTGAATGAGCTTGGAATGCCTGTGCTGTCGTCGCACAGACTTGTAAGTCCATGCAGCGTTCAGGAAGAAATCTGCGAGTTATCGATTCAGACCATTTTCACTTTTGCATAAAAACTACTTTAATTGTCCTTTTAAACCATGAATACCTTCGATTACAATATCGCGTCATCGATTACATTATTATACCAGATTATAAGGGGGACGTTTACGGCCGTATTTGTTACACAAGTAAGTGAGGTTACAGTTCGATTAAATAAAGTTAAGTGTTCTTCGATCCAGAAACGATTGATACCTTCGATTACAATATCATGTAATCTATCACACTATTACACCACATTGTAAGGAGTTCGTTTACTGCTATAATTGTTACAGAAAAGAGACTACAGTTCAATTAAATATCTTCGATTCTGGCACTAAGTAAACGCTCACCAATTTCTATCGAGCACGAGCGAGGTTAACGTCTTTTAATAGAGAGATAGTTAACCAAGTAACAGGCCATGCGACGTGCTTGGCAACGCAAAAACACCGTATGATTAACTACAGGGTCGGTGAGAGACCAGCAGCAACACAAGCCGCCATACAGACCCCCTGGGCAGCATTACACGCCAGGATAGCCGCCGGAACTCCTACACCTCCGGTGGAGACCCCCGCCACTCCCCCTGCAGCAGATACACAGGCAACCCAAACTGTGTTACATCCTGTTTGACAAATTGCATAGCCCAGTGGACCGGAATGAACTGTGCTGGGCAACAGGGCCAACATGATGAGAATCTTGACAACAGCATTCATCTTTGCACTTAATGAATAGTTCCCTTCACAACTGTTTAAAGAAATGGTGGTGAATAATAAGAGATGTTTCTTGTAGCGTGTGCATGTCAGTGTAAATTCAATGAATTCCAATTATTGTCACCCCTGAAAACACACCCATATAGGCGGATTTTACTGCCTATCAGAGTTATACATGATACGCAAAGAGGGACAAGCATGTTAGTCTTTCTGCGATGGATGCATCAAGCATTTGGCCCTCCTAGGTCACAGCACTTACTGGAGGCTTCAAACAATGAACAGCACTGAAAATGGTTGAAGTCACCTATAGCTAGGAGAGTTAGGCCCAGTTCAGACGCCGAACTTTTCATGAGCCGAACGTAATTCGAATTTGGACGGACCCAAATTAAGAAAAGTACACCTGTTGATTGAGAGGTCGAACTTAATTCGCCGAACTTTATTTAGTTTTAACTAAATCACATCGAAGTGTCAGCGATTTTCAGGCAAAGTGAAAACTGCTTGGAAAATACGTTATAATAATTTATGCATTAGGTTCGGCTCATGAAAAGTTCGATGTCTAAATCAAAGCAGTTCCAAAGCCGAAATTCCCGGGTGAGCTAGGCGGGAAGAATGGCTGGGCCGTTCCAAATTCAAATAGCCGTTCTTAATTGATTCAGACGCCAAACTTTTCATGTACTTAATTCAACGTATTTAGTTCGGCTCATGGAAAGTTCGGTGTACTTAGGTATGCCAATGACGGAGGGGAGTAAGGATCTTTAACCTCTAGAGTCCGAGTTTTCGGGTAAAAGATTTTGTTAAGGACTTTCGGGAGGCTGAGACGAAGTGTAACCAAGGCGACTAAGTTCTTTTTTGGTTGTTTATGGACCGAGATGGAGTCGAGGTCTATAACCAAGCAAGAAGAGAACGAACTTGGTTAAAAAAGGATTATTTTATGGGATAAAGAACAGACGTTACGTTCTGGGCGCTGCATTTGTCTGGTTCTTAGCATTTAGCCTCAACTGCAGCTACCATTTCTCCGAGCTCGTGGACTCAGTAAAGATCTGCAAACCAACATGGCAATTTTGAAACTCCGACGGTTTTGACGAGCTCAGTGTGAGAATCTTTATAACATAGTTCCGCTGCTTACATTATCGTGCGAATACAGACGCCTTAAGTCTTATCAGTCCCGGTCATTTTATCAAATATGACTTGCTGATATCATAAACAGCTAACATGTAAATTTACCCAAGCAGTTAACATGTTAGCTTGAAAATTTGCGCGCTTTCAGGAAACTGCAGTTATTTATAGAGAGAGTAAGAATGACGTTTAGAGAAATCGGCAAAAAATACCTTTAATTTTGTATTGTTTTCTTCTGTCAAATCCTTTCACTCTACTGAACAGAGCTGAAGAAAACAGTGTCATGCTTGATTGCGTCGGTCGAGGCAAGAAAACCTTTATTCATTTCTCGCCAAATATTTTTGGTCCAAACTCACTTTTCGAAACATTACAGCAACTCCAAATGAACCAAACTATTCGGCGGTTTATTTTCTCCTTTTCACATTATAAATAAGCATCTCGCAGAATTTTATAATTTTAATATTACGGGTCTCATGGTCTCGAATTGTTTCGTTCTTCGAGTCTCCCTAGATTTCGTTTGCAAGCAAAGAAGGCTCGCGGAGCTACAGCTCGCGTAGTTCATCGCCCCTCGAAATATATGATCATAGCCCGCGCTTCTCTCATCGTATTGAGTCGAGAGGAACTAGAGTCCCGGCAAACTATTTTTGAATTTAAAAGAGCCGGAGCTGGACAGAAGCAGCAGAACCATATTGAAAACAAAAGTAATCTACGCATTTCTTTGCAGGAACAGCTGCCCACCACTTGCAGTATCTCTATTCTTTTATCCCCTACAAAGCACAAATTTTTTGTAGCTATACCTGAACAACTCACCTTAGAGGACAAGAAAAATCAAATTTTTCTTGCCGAACAAAGCGCTTAAGGTGATTCCTCACATTTGCATTGCGCATCCTTACTGCGCATAATTTATGGCGTCATTCGCGCGCGCTCGTGCACACGCACATTGAAAACATGGCGGATTTGCCTTGATATTGAGATCTGTCGG